>NC_057802.1:555113715-555383394 GCF_018294505.1 Triticum aestivum
CTTCTGCGGGCCTGAATCCTGGCCCATTGATGGGTTTCTAGTCGTATTCAGGCCGTGGTGGCCCAGTAGGTGGCATATTTTTTATTTTTTGCCTGTTTTTTGTTTTCTTTTTTGCTTTATTTATTTTGTTTTGTTTCTACTTACAACAAAAAACTTATTTATTTTATTTTATTTTGTTTCTAATTACTTATTTATTTTACTTTATGATAATTATTTTTGCTATTAAAGTTTCTAACAAAAAAAGTTCATTATGAAAATTCTTTTAGCTTTATTTTTACTTATCTATTTTGTTTGTACTTTATGATAATTATTTTTACTTATTTATTTTGTTTGTACTTATATATTTTGAAAAATCTTAAAAATACAATTATATATCAAAAAAATCAGAAAAATAAAACTAATTCATTTTAAAATCCCTTGAAGGTTTGACAAAAGGTTTGATACATCATTCAGTTCATCGACCAAATACAAAGTTTGGTACAATAAATTATTACACATCAATTCTTCCCTTGTGTCCCTGCTTGCTTACGATTGTGCCGTATTCATGGAGCATCCTCATCATTTAACTTAATGCTTGGGTCAGTGTTCACTTTGAAGGGCGGAATTTCACCAAACATATTATAATCTTCTGACATGTCTGTCTTGTCCTCCACTCCCACGATGTTTCTTTTCCCTGAAAGAACAATGTGGCGCTTTGGATCATCGCATGATGTACTGATCGTTTCCTTATCTTTCCGTTTCCTCCGTTTGCTACTCATGTCCTTCAAATAAAAAACCTGAGCGACATCTTTGGCAAGGACGAATGGTTCGTCAAGGTAACCAAGATTGTTGAAATCCACCATTGTCATTCCGTATTGCTCGTCCACCTTTACCCCACCTCCTGTTAGCTTGAACCATTTGCACCGGAACAAAGGGACCTTAAAGGAGGGTCCATAGTCAAGTTCCCATATCTCCTCTATGTAACCATAATATGTGACCTTTCGCCCATTCTCGGTTGCTGCATCAAAGCGGACACCACTGTTTTGGTTGGTGCTCTTTTTATCTTGGGCGATGGTGTAAAATGTATTCCCATTTATCTCGTACCCTTGGAAAATCATTATAGTCGAAGATGGTTTCTTGGCCAACATGTACAGCTGATCTCCAACATCATTGTCATTCATTAAATGTTTTCGTAACCAACTGCCGAAAGTCTCCATGTGGGCCTTTCTAATCCAGGATTCAGGCTTCCCCGGGTTGTCCGAGCGTAAAATATTCTTGTGTTGCTCGAAGTACGGAGCCACAAAGCTGGAATTTTGCAGAACTGTGTGGTGTGCTTCAGTCATAGAATGACCGTCCATACATATCGTGGATTTCCTTCCGATCTTGCCTTTTCCACTTAGTCTCCCCTCGTGCCGCGATTGAGGAATACCAATCGGCTTAAGGTCAGGAACATAGTCAATACAGAACTCAATTACCTCCTCATTTCCATAGCCCTTGACGATGCTTCCTTCTGGCCTAGCACGGTTACGAACATATTTCTTTAATACTCCCATGAACCTCTCAAAGGGGAACATATTGTGTAGAAATACAGGACCGAGAATGGAAATCTCTTCGACTAGGTGGAGCAGGAGGTGCGTCATAATATCGAAGAAGGGTGGTGGGAACACCAACTCGAAACTGACAAGGCATTGGACCACATCGTTCTGTAACCGTGGTAGATCTTCTGGATTGATTACCTTCTGAGAGATTGCATTGAGGAATGCACATAGCTTCACAATGGCTACTCGAACATTTTCCGGTAGGAGCCCCCTCAAAGCAATCGGAAGCAATTGCGTCATAATCACGTGGCAGTCGTGAGACTTCAGGTTTTGGAACTTTTTCTCCGCCATGTTTATTATTCCCTTTATATTCGACGAGAAGCCAGACGGAACCTTCATACTGCTCAGGCATTCAAAAAAAATGACCTTCTCTTCTTTGGTAAGAGCGTAGCTGGCACGACCTTGAAACCATTCCGGATGCCGGTCATCTGGGTCTTTCAAAAGTTGCTGGTCCTGCCGTGCTTCCTTTGTATCATTTGTCTTCCCATACACGCCCAAGAAGCTTAGCAGGTTCACGCAAATATTCTTCGTAACATGCATCACGTGGATTGCAGAGCGGACATCTAGGACTTTCCAATATTCTAGCTCCCAAAATATAGATTTCTTCTTCCACATGGGTGCGTGCCCGTCAACTCCCCGCGGAACTGATTGTCCGCCAGGACCCTTTCCAAAGATGACTTTCAAATCCTTGACCATATCAAATATCTCAGCACCAGTACGTTCCGCAGGCTTTGGCCGGTGATCTGCCTTGCCGTTGAAATGCTTGCCTTTCTTTCTTACGTTATGATTTCGGGGAAGAAATCGACGATGACCCAGGTACACGTTCTTCTTACAATTAACCAAACGTACACTTTCAGTCCATGTAAGCAGTGCGTGCATGCATTGTATCCCTTATTTGTCTGTCCCGAAAGGTTACTGAGAGCAGGCCAATCGTTGATGGTTACAAAAAGCAACGCTCGTAGGTCAAATTCCTCTCCTTTGTGCTCATCCCAGACTAGTACACCAGGTCTGGCCCACAACTGTAAAAGTTCATCAACTAATGGCCTTAGGTACACATCGATGTCGTTCCCGGGTTGCTTTGGACCTTGGATGAGCACTGGCATCATAATGAACTTCCGCTTCATGCACAACCAAGGAGGAAGGTTGTAGATGCATAGAGTCACGGGCCAGGTGCTATGGCTGGAGCTCTGCTCGCCAAAAGGATTCATGCCATCAGTACTTAGACCAAATCTTATGTTCCTTGCGTCAGCTGCAAAATCTTTGAACACTCTGTCGATCTTTCTCCATTGCGTTCCATCAGCGGGGTGTCTCAACTCCCCGTCGGACTTACGGTCCTCTTTGTGCCATCGCAACGACTTGGCATGCTTTTTGTTCATGAACAGACGTTTCAACCGTGGTATTATAGGAGCATACCACATCACCTTGGCGGGAACCCTCTTCCTGGGTTTCTCGCCCTCAACATCGTCACCAGGGTCATCGCCTCTGATCTTATAACGCAATGCAGTGCATACAGGGCATTCATTCAAATTCTCGTATTCACCGCGGTAGAGGATACAGTCGTTAATGCATGCATGTATCTTCAGAACCTCTAAACTTAGAGGGCAGACAACCTTCTTTGCTTCGTACGTACTGGCGGGCAACTCGTTATTCTTCGGAAACATATTCTTCATCATTTTCAGCAAATTTTCAAATGATGAGTCACCTACACCTTCCTGTGCCTTCCATTTTAGCAAATCCAGTGTGCAGCCTAGCTTTTTCAGACTATTATCGCATCCTGGATACAACGACTTTTTGTGATCCTCTAACATGCGATCCAAATTCTCCCTATCCTTGTCAGTTTCGCAGCGTCTCCGTGCATCAGCAATGGTCCGACCAAGATCATCAGCGGGCTCATCATGTGCCTCTTCTTCACCTTCACCTAACCCTTCCCCACCTTCAGCATCATCCTCCATGAAAGTATCACCGAAATGATCATGATAGTTGTCATCGATATCATCCCCTTCTTCATCTTCTTCCATTCTAACCCCTCTTTCTCCATGCTTGGTCCAACAATTATAGCTTCGCATGAAACCGCGCCGAAGCAGGTGCATGTGAACCTCTCTTGAGGAGGAGTAACCCTTCTGATTCTTACAGACAGCACATGGACAGATAATAAAACCTCGCTGCTTGTTCGCATTTGCCACTACGAGGAAATCTTTCAAACCCGTAGTGAACTCGCCGGAGAGTCGGGGACCGTACATCCATTGCCGATTCATCTGCATTTGTTAAACTAACTAGCTAGAAATAATACAAATTAAACAATGAACTACACACACGCATATTTTATCAATGACACATGAAAGGTTCAAGTTGCTAACCGCGATCGCGGAGGAAAAATAAATGAGAAAGCTCAAGTGTGGCTCGGACACTTCATATCATGTTTGTTTCAGGCTCTCGGGCATTTCATCGAACACCTTGTGTGCATAGGAGGAACCAAAAGCAAACCCACCACCCCCTTCCGAAAATTGTGAAGTGAGCTGAGTGAAGTGAAGTGAGCTGAGTCCTATATATAGGGATGGGCCTTTAGTCCCGGTTGGCCTGGCCAACCGCGACTAAAGGCCTTCGGGGACCTTTAGTCCCGGTTGGCCAGGCCAACCGGGACTAAAGCCCCTCCCGTCCGCCAGCTGGATGGGCCTTTAGCCCCGGTTGGCCTGGCCAACCGCGACTGAAGGCCTTCGGGGACCTTTAGTCCCGGTTGGCCAGGCCAACCGGGACTAAAGCCTCTCCCGTCCGCCAGCTGTCGACCGAGCGCGCTGGGCCCAGATAGTTGATCGCGGGTCTCCTCCCGAACCGCGACTAAAGGCCCCTTTTGTCGCGGTTCGATTGTTTTGGGGACTAATGGGGGCGTATGGAAGCCTCTTTTTCTACTAGTGTAGCTATCAAGTTTTCTGTTGCACATCCGGCTTAAGCTTATCGTCTTGATTAGTTAACTGTTGACCAATCAGTTACGTATTTGATTAATGGTGATGTTCAGGTGCACGAGATGAACCAGACGCACTTGTGCAACACGACCAAGATTTACGTGGTGAACGGGCAGCTCCCCGGCCCCACCATCGACATCACCGACGGCGACACGGTTGTCGTCCACGTCGTCAACCGTCTCCCTCACGGGCTCACCATCCACTGGCACGGCGTCCGGCAGATGAGGAGCTGCTGGTCCGATGGCGCCGGCTTCGTCACCGAATGCCCCATACCTCCCGGCGGCGAGCACGTGTACCGCTTCAACGTTACCGGCCAGGTCGGCACGTTGTGGTGGCACGCACACGTTACCTGCCTCCGCGCCACCGTCGCTGGCGCCTTCATCATCCGTCCCAAGGGAGGGCGGTACCCGTTCCCGACTCCCGCCAAGGACGTGCCCATCATCATCGGCGAGTGGTGGGAGCTCGACCTCGTCGAGCTAGACAGGAGGATGCATGATGGTAACTTCGACGACAATCCGCTGTCGGCGACCATCAACGGTAAGCTCGGCGACCTAAGCAACTGCTCTGGCAAGCCGGAGGAGAGCTTCGTCCTCGACGTGGTGCGCGGGGACACATACCTGCTGCGGATTGTGAACACGGCGCTCTTCTCGGAGTACTACTTCAAGGTCGCTGGGCACACGTTCACGGTGGTGGGCGCCGACGGGTACTACCTGACGCCGTACAAGACGAACATGGTGACCGTCGCGCCAGGGGAGGCCATCGACGTGCTCATGGCCGCTGACGCCCCGCCAGCGCACTACCATATGGTGGCGCTCGCAAACCAGCCGCCGGAGCCTGACCCGCAGATCCCGGGGTTCATGTCCCGCGGCCTCGTTCGCTACGCCGGATCCTCCCATAACAACAACGGGCTGCCGGTGCCGACGCCGCTCATGCCCAGCCAGCACAACACCATGCCGTCCTACTACTTCCACAGCAACCTCACCGGCCTCGCCCACCCGGACCGCCACCGCGTTCCCATGCACGTCGACGAGCGCCTCTTCTTCACGCTCGGCCTCGGCTCCATCTGCCGTGGCACCAACAAGACTTGCGAGCGTGGGCGGAGTCCCCAGACCATCGTGGTGGCCACCATGAACAACGTGTCCTTCCGCCACCCGACCAACGCGTCGCTCCTCGAGAGGTACTACGACGGGCGGACAAGTGGCCTGTACACGGAGGACCTCCCCGACCATCCGCCGCACCCGTACAACTACACCGACCGCTCCCTCATCCCGCCGGGGCCGCTGGAGAAGGCGCTGGAGCCGACGTTCAAGGCGACCAAGCTACGGAGGTTCCGGTACAACACCTCGGTGGAGATCATGTTCCAGCGCACGGCGCTGCTGCAGAGCGACTCCAACCCCATGCACCTCCATGGCTACGACTTCTTGGTTCTCGCCACGGGGCTCGGCAACTACAATCCCAAGACGGACCCGAAGAAGTTCAATTACCACAACCCGCGGCTGAGGAACACTGTGCAGGTGCCCAGGACTGGCTGGGCCGCCGTGCGCTTCGTCACCGACAACCCCGGGATGTGGTACCTCCACTGCCACTTTGAGTTCCACATCATCATGGGCATGGCAACAGCGTTCATCGTGGAGAACGGGCCGACGCCGGAGACCAGCCTTCCCCCACCGCCGCCAGAATTCAAGAGATGTGGCGCCAATGGCCTCACTAAGCCATAGAGCTAATTAATCTGGGTAAGGACGTGCGCGCGGAAGTTGGGCCCTGAATTTATATAATTATTATTAGTGCAAAATAAAAACACTGAAGATGCAGGCAAGGATTTGCATGGATCCTTCATTGTATTGACGGATGATTCTTATTGTAAAAGTTGATATTATTTTTTAATTTATTTCTCCATTGTAGTGTGTGAACTGTTGGTTGGTCCAGTAGCTATAGGGTTCAGTTTAAACGAGAGGTATACGAACTGGCTGATATCATAAACAAAATCCTGTATTTAGATGATCCCTTTTTATTCGCATCAGATTAATGGTTGGAAACCACGTCAGAGTGTTGATAATAAGTGCGTCAAACCTCCCTAGATCGTTTGATCTAAATCCAATTGTCACAAATCATACTGCAAACCAAAAGGATAACTAAATACGGCTGATGTATATATATTTTGAATATATCACAAAATTAGACTAGTAAAATGGGAATCTTGATGCATTTTGACTCTTTTGGTTGGATCACAAAATTTGGTAGGGGTGTGAAGCAAGCAGCCACCACACCCGCACTTTGTGGGCCGCTGATCTGCCCATGTTTCACAAACATGGTCGTGTATAGAGGGTACTTTCCATCGCATAGCCCTCACCAAAACTCTGTAATGGATTCATAAATGGGAAAAGTGATATACCTCTAGAAGTGGGGTCCCATTGGTCGTTACACATATTTTTATAAGGACCCAATAAGTGGCACATGTGTGGCACGGACACATGGCAACTGCGAACGTTTTTTATAGCAAGTTTAGTGACATGAGGATGTCAACTTTAGTTGTCAAACATGGCAACTTTCTTTTGGATGGTAAGTTTCAGTTTTTTATGGGTTTGTTTTTTCTTTTTGGATGACAACTTTAGTTGTAAAAAACATTAGAACCGGATTGCTTCGTACCATGGCACTTATCATTTGGTTTTTGTAAACAGTGGATGTGAATTTTATGTGCTGAAATAGATTTTGTATGAAACTGAGGCAAATGATTTGTCCCATTCATTAAATAAGGAGTTGGACAAAAGTTACATGAACCCAATGCCAGGAACAAGCAAAAATACAATAACACTATTCTCCCGGCAAATTCACTGAAAATGTTTCGTGCCCGCAATGGCCCAAAGCCTTGCCTCTTTCTTGATGGCTTGTAGGAGGATAAACGGGGGGCGGCATTGTTCCGGGACACTCGTGTGTCCCTCTCATCCAAAAGCATCTTACTAACAAGCATGATGAGAGTAGGCATTGCCCTTTATGGATCCTTTCGGCACAAGTCATCTCAACCGACCAATCTTTGATAGTGGAGAGGTAGCCCACACGGAAGTATCAAAGTCGATAAGATTGAGTCAATCTTTGTCCAAAGCCCAGAGCCTCAAAGAATATTGACACTTAATAGGTGCTCAACAGATTCATGCCCCCTTGTGCAGAGCGGGCAAGGTCTGCAGTTTGGCCATCCTCTATTGGCCAACCGGACAGAGGTCCAAATCCTATCTTGGATGGAAAGCCATGAAAAAGATTCACTCCGGTGACGCCCAAGCTTTCCATACGGTCTTTGCTACGTGTGAAAGGCGTTGGGATTTCCCCGAAGAGAAAGGGTGAAGTAGTACAGTAGCAAAAAGTATTTCCCTCAGTAAAGAACCAAGGTTTATTGAATTAATAGGAGATTCACACAAACGACCTTTAGTAGTACCTACACGCACAAAAGCAAATAATTGCACCAAACACGGGCAAGAGGATTGTCAATCCCCTTGTACTCGTTAATTGCAAAGATCAAATCTGATAGTAGAGATGTATAAATTGCAAAGTAAAATAAAAATAAATAAATTGCAGCAAGGTATTTAGGGTTTTAGTAATGTGATTTGAATGGACCCGGGGGGCATAGCTTTCACTAGTGGCATCTCTCCCATAAGCATAACGATACGTGGGTGAATAAATTACTGGTGGGCAATTAATAGAATAGTGCATAGTTATGATGTTATTCATGGCATCAGTACATAGAAGTTATGTCCGTGACAAGAAGATCGACATCAATCTGCATCTACTAATATTAGTCCACTTCGAGAGCGCTTCTATGTTTGCCTCTCTAGATATTAAGTTCATGACAAGCAGAGTAATGTGTTAAGCATGAGATGACATAATATAGACAAAATAAGACCAATCAATATGAATGAACCCGTCGTTTTGCCCTTAGTAGAAACAATACAAATACGTGTCTCGCTACTCCTCCTGTCACAGAGTGAGGACACCGCAAGATTGAACCTACTACTATGCACCACTTCCGCTGAAGATCTAATCATCAACTTGGTCAAAGAAAAGTCATATATCGAAAGCATTATGCTAGAACAATCACAAATAATAAAGCTCAGAAATAACTCAATTACTTTCAATGAATAATCTGATCATAAATCCTTAATTCATCAGATCCCAACAAACACACCACGCAAAAAGATTACATCGAATAGAACTTCAAAGAGAATATTGTATTAAAGATCAGAGAGAGAGAGAGAGAGAGAGAGAGAGAGAGAGAGAGCAGGAACTACTCACACATCATCGGAGAGACAGTAAGGTTGATGTAGAGGCCTCCGTAAGCAATTCCCCCTCCGGCAGAATACCGACGAAGGCCTCCAGATGAGATCGCGGAAGAACAGAGGCTTGCGGCAGTGGAATAATTGTTTCCGGTCTCGCTCTGGTGGTTTCTGGATTTTAGGGAATTTATGGGCCTGGATTTAGGTCAAACGGAGTTGTGAGGGGGGCACAAGCTCAGACGGTGCCCCCCTGGGGGGGCGCCGTGTGAGCTTGTGCCACTATCGTGTGGCGTCTGGTCTCCCCATGAAGCTTCTAGGGTCCCTTCTGGTCCAAAAAAAATCACCGTAAAGTTTCATCGTGTTTGGACTTTGTTTGGTATGGTTTTCTACGAAACAACAAAATAGGCAAAAATAGAAACTGGCACTGGACACTAGGTTAATTGGTTAGTTTACAAAAATGATATAAAATTGCATATAAAACATACAAGATGGATAATATAATAGCATAAAACAATAAAAAAAATTATAGCTACATTAGGGACATATCGGTCTTGCACATGTCGGTGGGGGTGATAGTCAAGAAGTGCATCTTATAAGCGGATGACGCATAGTAGGTTCCATCGATGCTTCCACACGGTGTTGTCCTCCACCTCCTCAGAAAGGTGAATCCCACGAATGGCTATCCACATAGTAACGAACTGGCGTCGATGGTCTAGGGTGAAGGCGGTCATCACAAGAAGTGTACTGAAATAGTAGCTCTTAAGAAAAAACGAGTCAATCTATCCTTCTTCTTGGTGTTCTTCTCCCAAGCTGTATGCTCTGCTACTTTCTTGTTATGTCCCAAGAACTCTCATCTCGGCCCACCAATGGTGCAGTCTTGCAGAAGAAAAAGGGCATAACCGCTGTGAAGCATCCAAACAACATCATCATTAGCTGTTGAATAGAAGCGTAACATGTAGTTCTAGTCAGACAGTAAATACTGACATTTTCAGCTGGAACGAAGACATCATGCAGCAGTACAACAAAGGAATTTCTTTGGCGGACCGCACATGATAACCTACCGAGGCTAGGCATCAAAGGGAGGGGAATGGAACCGGATATTGTTTGTCCAATGTGCACCAATTTAATGAGCATGGCACCCATGTATTTCTCAGTTGCAAGGAGGTACGCAAATTTGGGGAAGACTGGACATGCAAGATGAAGGGTAAATCTAGGCTAATTGTGCCGGGCCGAAGGAGTTTCTTCGTTGTATTCTAGTTGGGATACCTGGAAGCAAATGATGTGTCTTTCTCGCAACAAAGTTAATGCTAGAAAGAAGAAGGCCAATATAAATGATACTCCCTCGGTAAAGAAATATAAGAGTGTTTAGATTACTCTTATATTTCTTTATAGAGGGAGTATCTTGTATCAAATAAGAAGAAATGTTCCGGACTAAATGTTTTGTCTGAAGAAATACGAAATAACACCCACCATGATGTGTGCTCGACAGTGGGAACCACCTGAACGTGTCTACATGCAGATTAATAATCATTGCAGTTTCTTACTGGAATCACCAGACGGCGGCTCGAGCTTCATGATTAGGAATAGTATAGGCGATGTGGTTGGTTCAGGAGAGGAAAGCTTCGTTATCTTCAAGATCTTATGCATGATGAGATAGAGGTGTGACTACATGTTATCCATGAATAGCAGAGTTGGGTATATGACGAAAATGATCATTGAAATAGACGCTCAAGAATTAACGAAAGTTGACACATCGACAAATCAAGACCTGACGCCTAGTGGTGTGCTGTTCCGGGAGCTCAAAGTTCATCTTGATTTAGGCTGTGTTTGATAGCAAAGTATTATATAAACCAAAGTATCAAAAACTGCAATAATTTTGTCTGTAGGTATGAGATAACATGGTTTTACCATAACAGAGTGTTTTTTTAAGTATTTATAATACATAGAACATGTTTGGTTGTTGCCACAAAACACAGTATTGCAGCCTAGCCGTTGCGTTCAAACTTCAAACACTCACAGCTGCCCAGCTGTTAGCAGTGCAAGCACACGCAGCTGACCGGCCGTTTGAATACTATTTCTGTTGAGCTTTTGTAGCTAGCTAGCTTGATATCCCTAACCATCAGCGTACATAACAACCGAGGGGAGCTTGTGTATACAAAAAAGATCACCCATGGCACGGCGTCTCACCTGGTGGTGAAGCTACACATAGACGGAGCGGCTTGCCTTGTTCGCGTCACCATCGAGGCGCAGCGGAGCTACGCGTGGAGGTGGTGACCCAACACGTGGCGTAGTTGGCCCGTCATCCGTGTCACTGTCGGGGGGCACGAAGAGCTGCGCGAGAACTGGAATCACGCGGTCACCGTCGGCGCACTCACTACTTGCATGGTCTCTGTTCTCTGTAAGTCCTCCTAGTTGCTCCATCAATGTGGGGAATTTTTTTTGAAGCGTAAACACCGAGAAGATGATGAGTTAGCCATCATCGAAGCCGTATACACAGGCGAGAGAGGTTCAAGCAATCGCCAACGTATTCACAATTCCATACTTACGGGACATAAGCACGTGAGCGAAGTTTTGGAGGGTCATGAATTGAGATGTAAAAGAGATTTTGGGATGGAAAAATATGTATTCCATAATTTGGTTAAGTGCTTCCGAGAGAGAAAACTTCTACAAGATGAGAGGCTTGTCTCCGTGGAAGAACAAGTTGCAATATTCTTATATACACTTTTGGCGAATGCAAGCAACCGTACTCTACAAGGGCGATTTCAACACAGTGGTCAAACGATAAGTACATATTTCAATAAAGTGCTACAAAGTACTCCGACAAGTTTTTCCGAACGGAGGGAGTATCATGTTATTATCTGGACAGCTCATACAGTTGCCATCAATTAATGTTCCTTTAAAGGTTTCAAGCAACCCTAAATTTATGTCGTACTTTCAGGTATGCATCTTGTAGTTCTTACATATTATTTGTAAATATTGTTACATATTTGTCATCAGTATTTCTTGTCTTTATGAAGGATTGTATCGGAGCAATTGATGGGACGCATGTTCTGATGAGCATATCTCTGAGACTACAAGACCCATATCGCAATAGAAAAGGAACATTATCACAAAATGTCATGGTGGCATGTAATTTTGATCACGAAATCTAGCAGCATCTGCATACTCTTTCATCAAAGAAACGAGCAGGTCTAGTTGAGCAGTGGTCCATGTTGCAATTGGGAGGCAAAATCCATCAGCGTTCAAATCAGCACAAGGATCCAACTCAAAATAATATCAGAGTTGTCCTAAATATCTCATTCAAACAAATCAACTTTAGTAAATCTTAATATCTCGTGCACACCATGGATTACATTGACGAAAAAAATATATTATATCCTTATGTCATGATTAAATCAACATATTCAATGAGGTCTGCAAACTATGGTGGAGCTAGGCAAAAATGTCTGGGCGGGCGAAAACACACAAAAGAAATGTACTCCCTCCGTTCCTAAATATAAGTCTTTGGAGAGATTGCACTATGAACCACATATGGATGTATGTAGATGCATTTTAAAGTGTAGATTCATCCATTTTGCTCCGTATGCAGTCCATAGTGAAATCTCTACAAAGACTTATATTTAGGAACGGAGAGAATACTGAGCAAATGCTAATGAGAGAACAAAATTGTTATGAGTATAGTCCAATTCAATCAACCATTGATCAACTGCGGCTGAGAGAAAAATAATAATAGTGCCATCACCACGCAATTCCCAATCTATCGCCCAAAAGCCTGAAACCCGAAAGCACGCTAGCTAGCCATGCAGGTAGAATACACTCCAGGACCTGACCAGAATCAGCACAGGGAACTAGACAGACTGAAATATGTGCAACAAACTTCGACATGGAACTGATGCATCCAGACACAGCTATCTAACATAGCAACCAAACCATCCCTGTCTCCTAGTTATAATCCGTCTGCTGGCCGGAGCTGATTAACACGCTCAGCTAGCTAACATACGGGCTATGAGGAGCCCGGAGGGATACCAATCTGAATTGTCTGAATGGAAAACAGCAAAATCGCTATGGTATGACAGATTTCAGACAAATCATGCGGGCTGTGGCGGCCGACGACTTCAAGCAATCAACAACATCGGCTATCCGTAACCACCGGCCAGTGCCAATTGTGACGCTAGGCCCACTCTTGCTTCCCCAGGCGCTGGGGTTCGTCGCCGGCGGACCACACGCGGAGCTCCTCGTAACCTCCTCGCCTTCTCGTCAGCAACGACCGGACGACGTCGAGGGTTGGAGGTTATGCGTCACGGCACCGTCCGAAGATACCAGCGGCATGCAGAGTGCAGAAAGGCATGGCCGTGCGGAGGAAGGGCCCGGCGGTCGGCAGGGAGAGGCGGGAGAAGCGATGAGGGAGGATGAAGGGCAGAGTAATCACCTTTGGTCTCTCCATTGCCGTCTCTTTCCTTCCCCATGGCCGGGCGTGGGAACGAGGCCAGAGCGAGTTGCGAGTTGTTGAGGAGAGTGCGGAAGGATAATGACGCCAGTCCCTTCTTTTCACCTTCTCTGTTTTTTTTTAAACAGGTCTGGGGTTCCTTTTATTATACAGAGAAAAAAACTGCAGTTTGTCAAATACTGCAATATTAAAACAACATTTGTTAGGGGCAACCAAATAGCTCATTGTAAATAAAACTATAGTAAACCTGTTCAGAAAGCGCTGGACCTGATATTGTGTTCCCTACCCTAGCCGCCGCCACGCCTGGCGACTAGGGAGGCGATTTTCTTCCTCCGATCTCAGCCGGCCAGGGCGTTGGCCCCTTCTCCCTCCGGTTGCTCCGGCGGCAGGAAGGAGGGGGGACCCCGTTCCTCCGCTCTGTAGTTAGGTTTTGGATTTGTAGGTCGTGGTGCGTCGTTGGGGTGGTGGGAGCGGCGCCCGGACGAATAAATCTGCCTCAGCTTCACTCCCACACCGGCGGTATCCTTCATGGCGACGTCTCGGGGTTGATGGCATCGTGTGTTTGCCGATCCTTCAGATCGGTTGTGTTTGGGTTCATGGATGGCGTCGGCGAGGCGGCGGCGGCGACTCCATCAGGTGCTACCACACACGCAAACTCGCTTTTCGCTCCAAAAAGTGTGTCTTCTTAGGCTATAGTCCCATGCATAAAGGAGTTAAATGTCTAGATGTTCCTACTGGTAGGGTCTACATATCCAGAGATGTTGTTTTTTATGAGTCCGTGTTTCCTTTTGCTTCCCTTCATCCCAATGTCGGTGCACTTCTCCGCAAGGAAATCCTCCTTCCTCCTCCACATCTTCGGTCTTTTGATCATGGAGGCGACAGTTGTACTAATCAAAGTGATGATATTCCTGCTGGTACTGGTTCTTCTCTGTTGCCTGTGCAGGTCCCTGGTGAAAACGGCGCTCAAAATGATCAAAATTTCGAATATATAGTCCAAGATGATCTTATATTTCATGCTGAGGAAGGAGACGAACCTGGCACAGATGACGAAGCTGATTCGGCGGCGCCCACAACTCCTGTGCGCGTGCAGACCTCGGATCACACGACCAAATCAGCCTCGGATCGCGCCCCCACCAGCCGCAGCGCTGATTCAGCAGCAGGCGGGACCAGCTGCGGGGCCGGATCTCCCTCGCCCACCGCGCGCCACTCCCGCGCCGCCACATCAGCAGCAGGCGGGAGCAGCCGCGGGGCCAGATCCCCCTCGCCCAGCGTGCGCCTGCAACCGTGGTCGGGCGGCCGATCCGCTGTGCCGGCTCGGGTGGCTGGCACTCGTGTGCACTCAGAGGAGGCGGCCACACCGGCGGCTACACCAACGGCTACGGGATCCTCTGTGCAGGAGGCGTCAGATCCGCCTGTGTCAGCACATGCAGATTCCTCGGGATCTTCTGTGGCGAGTATTCCTGTGGTCCAGCCAACAGCTCCTTCACGAGTTATGACTAGGTATACAAAATCCTAAAATAAGAAAAGATAGGACTATACCGTATGGAATGTTGTGTATTTCAGGAGAACCAACAACATTGAATAGTGCACTTGATGATCCTAAGTGGAAGAAGGCAATGGATGAGGAATACTCTGCACTTATGAGGAACAAGACATGGCATCTTGTACCAAATCAGAAAGGTAAAAATATCATCGATTGCAAATGGGTATACATAATTAAAAAGAAGTCAGATGGCTCCACTGACAGGTACAAAGCACGTCTAGTTGCAAACGGTTTTAAACAACGTTATGGTATTGATTATGAGGACACTTTCAGGCCTGTTGTTAAAGCTGCAACTATCAGACTTGTGCTAGCCATTGCTGAATGTGTTTTTGCATGGTATTCTAAAAGAGTAAGTGTTTATGAGACAACCACCTGGTTATGAGGATAAGAAGTCACCACATTATGTTTGCAAGCTTGACAAAGCACTCTATGGTTTAAAACAAGCACCCAGAGCATGGTACTCCAGATTGAGCTTACAGTTGAAATATCTTGGTTTCATTTCCTCCAAAGCTGATACATCTTTGTTTATTTATAACAAGGCTGGAGTAGTCATTTTTGTGCTTATATATGTTGATGATATCATAGTTGCAAGTTCTTCACAAAATGCTACTAATGCACTTCTGCATGATTTGAGCTCGGAGTTTGCCTTGAAGGACCTAGGTGATTTGCATTTCTTCCTAGGTATTGAGGTCAAGAAAACTCAAGATGGAATTGTGTTAAATCAGGAGAAATATATCATTGAGCTTCTGTCTCGCATGGGAATGAAAAATTGTAAGCCAGTTCCTACACCTTTGTCTTCCTCAGAAAAACTTTCAGCCTATGAAGGTCCACTTCAGGAGGAGGAAAGCACAAGGTATAAGAGTATTGTGGGAGCATTACAATATCTAACTCTCACACGTCCAGATATCTCATTTGCTATCAACAAGGTTTGTCAATATCTGCATGCACCTACTTCTGCACATTGGTCAGCTGTCAAGAGGATTGTAAGATATGTGAAGCATACTATGGGAATAGGACTTCATTTCAAACGTTCTAATTCCTCTCTTGTGAGTGCATTCTCTAATGCTGACTGGGCATGATGCAGTGATGACAGAAGATCAACTGGAGGCTTTGCAGTATTCTTTGGGTCTAATCTTATTTCTTGGAGTGCTAGAAAGCAAGCCACTGTGTCACGGTCAAGCACAGAAGCTGAATACAAGTCCTTTGCGAATGCAACTGCTGAAATCATTTGGGTTGGATCACTTCTTGAGGAATTGGGAATCAAGAAGAATCGTATCTCATGTTTATGATGTGATAACTTGGGAGCAACATATTTGTCTGCAAATCATGTGTTTCATGCAAGGACAAAGCACATCGAAATTGATTTTCACTTTGTGCGAGAAAGAGTTGCAGCAAAGAAACTCGAGATACGATTTATTCCCTCCAAGGATCAAGTAGCAGACGGCTTTACAAAGGCATTACCAGCAAGACCATTTGAGGAGTTCAAGAGTAATCTTAATCTAGGATAGTTAAGATTTGTTAGAGAATATCTCTGTATCCCGTTGCATTGTAATCTCAACCTCCTTCCTATTTCTTGTTCTACTCAAACTCCTGTAATCTCTCTTGTACGCTAAGGCAAGGCTTCTGCCCTACATCAATATATACGAGACGCGGCTCCCCTCGAGGGAGTAGGAACGCTTATTATCTTTCAAAGAGCGAGCAATATCATGCTTGACTCTTCCTTCCATGGTCGCCTCGGTGACTTTGGCCTTGCACACATCGTCACTTTGAACAAGAACTCCTACACAGATGTGGGTGTCGCCGGAACCTGGGGCTTCATTGCGCCAGAGTACTCAGTCTGCCACAAGGCCACTCGCAAGACTGACGTATATGCCTTTGGGGTGCTAGTCCTCGAGATTGTTACCGGAGAACGGGCACTTGCTGGGAACCATGACCATGAGACGCTTCAACCGCTCACCGACTGGGTCTGGTGGGTTCACCGGGAGGGAAGGTTGCTCCATGCGGTGGACGACAAAGTCACTTCCACCCAAGAATTTGATCCCAATGACGCTACTCGCTTGTTGCTTCTTGGACTGGCTTGTAGCAACCCGAACCCGTCTGACCGACCAAGCATGGCCGAGGTAGTGCAAGTCCTAGCCAAATCAGTGCCGCCACCGGAAGTGCCGCTTGTGAAACCTATATTTGTTTGGCCACCTGAAGGCGGGATCCCCATGGAATTTGATCACGTGGTGGCAATGAGCAGCCTCGACTGGGAGGACATGTCTAGTAGTGAAGCCCTACGGGCGAGCATACCATCAGAGGTGAATAGGCGCAAGGCTCGAGTTGGGCATTCCAATGCATCTGTATCAGCTGAGGATTATTATGTGTAGTCGTGTAAGTTGATCGTTATAGTAAATCTTGTGATAGGTCAAACTTAAAAGGAGGGATAGACACCCTTACTGTTGCTGCTCTTGCTGGATTAAATATTGGAGAGACTTTCTTGTACCAAAGTATTTGCATTAAGTGGTTTGATTTGGTTCTACTTCGAAGACCGGTGGTTTGGTTTCTTCTAGTGTCATGCATGGTCGAATGTATCATGAAAACAAAAGATCCACAGTTTGTATTGGTGTTCATAACAAGTAGGCTTGTCACCCACCTTGACTCCTTGAGGGCCTAACCCTAGGTAAAACGTTTTATGTTTGTTGGGAGTTTCATCGGTGAGATACTTTTTTTTTTTTTTGCGAAACATCGATGAGATCCTTTTTTTTCCCGAATCATTGGTGAGATCCTCGTGCCTCCACAATTCCATTTTCGTAATTTCTTTTGCCACCCAGCTAGATCTAGTATACCAGAAAATATCAAAAAAATCGTAAATGAAGTTCGTAAAATATTTGACAACTCGGTGTATCTAATTGCTCTCTCCATTCTTGAATAGATAGCTGCAACCTGGTCTGATAGCTGCAAAACACCAGTGCCGCCGTCGCCCAAAGGAAAATTAATGTCTCCAAAGATCGCTATATAAAGTTGCCCACTAGCACTGGGCACAGTTCGGTTTCCTCGTCAAACAATCAAGAGCTTCTTTGCCAACAGGAATTCCAGATGAATTCTACAGAGATGATGGAAGAAACAGGATAGTTCACTTGGCCTGAACCCCAAGAAGCCATCACATTATATTGCCTGGGCAAACAATGGATTTGAGTTACTCTTCATAGCCGATCATGGTCAGCTCTTCATGTCAGACCAGTATGTCACTCGGATCAACAACATTTCTGGGGAATTTGATCATTTGCTCCTGCTACAAACATGAAACATCACGCTTTTATTCCACACCCGGCCACCGGCGTCCTCACGCCGGCGGGAGAGGGAGCGCGGCGACGGTCTTCTTCCAGGCGGGGCGGGCGGAGATCTCGTCCCACCACGCCTGCACGTGCGGCCTGGCCGCGACCAGCTCCGCCGCCCGGGGTGTCCGGCTCATGACGAACAGCTGCGCCATGTGGTTCACGTCGGCGAGCGTGAACGCGTCGCCGGCGAGGTACCTGTTCCCGACGGCGAGGTGGGCGTCGTAGATGTCGAGCACGTCGGCGACCTTGCGGGCGAGCGCGTCAACCACGGCCGGGTCGGGTGGCGCGCCGCCCGGCAGCCGGGGCCTGACGCGGAGTTCATACACCTCCAGCTTCGCCGACGGCGTGGCCGGCAGCAGGTCCGTGCCCGAGGACCTGTACTTGGCCGCGATGTACCGGCTTATGGCGCGGGACTCTGCACGCGATCCCCAAGTCCGAGCAAATTCGTGCACTTGGTTTTTCTTTATGGTAAAATTCGTGCACTTGGTTAGCCCAAAATGTTGACAATTAACTCCGGCGAGTCTGAAAGTCTGAATTTCTTGGGCGTACCGAAGAGGATGTCGTTGCCGTCCTGGAACGCTGGGACCTGGCCCAAGGGCTGCACGACCCACGCAGACACAGTAAATTAAAGCATCTATAGCTGGACTTGGCAAATCCAGCCCCTTAAATGCCAACCGACGCGTTTAGGCGCGTTCGCGGGCACTAACCAGGCACCCCTCAAATAATGTAATCCACATCTCGACACTTCAATTATCGTATCTCAAATCCATACAAACTCGTACAACTACATCGACGCACACGCATCGTCTGGCTACTCCATCACATTACACTAAACATGATATCGGACTATCAAAATTTGGCATATTTGGCTATGGTGGAGTTCATCCACGGCTACCCTTGCCCTTCCCGAGCCCCTGTGGTCCTTCTCGCGGAAGTACCGGTCGAGGATTCAATGCGGATCGAGCCGGATCTGCTCATCGTCGGAGTTGTCCTCGCCGTCGCTGTCCTCCTTCTCCTCCTTTTTTCGGTGGCACTCCGCCCATGGCACGAACTGCCCGATTCTGCTCTCGGGCGAGGGTGTGTGTGTTCCTCCACTGCCATTTCTTCACAATGCACGCGCGGATGCGGCCGCCCGCGCCGCCGCATCAGCCGCCGCCATTTCCGCCGCGATACGGGCCTCGGCGGCCTTTATCCTCTCCTTCCAACGACGGGCCGCCCGTTCCCGGTGGGACTCATACTCTACCCGACCGATGATGGGAAAGGAAAGGTGTTCCAGCTGGGACCGCGAGGATCCAGCACCAGAGGACCCGAGCGCCTGGTGAGCCAATGCTATTGTGTCACGGCGGACAGATCCGTCCGACAGCTGGGCACTGTCCTCCCAGGAGCGGCGGAGTACAAAGCGGATTGCCATTGCCTCCTCCAACCTACACGGGATGACACCCCAGTCGACGGATCCGGACGGATCGGAGTCTGATACGCTGCCCGCTATGGCGGAGAAGGCCGAAAACCGCGAAAGAAGGTGAGCTCGGGTGGCGGAGGGGAGTGGAGGGGAGTGGTGTGGTGTGAAGTGGCTAGGGTTTGCTGCGACGAGCAGATGAGGACGAATATAAGTGGGGTCGGGTGGGTCAGCATGAGCCGGTCCGACTTGACAGGCGTGCACAGGCGCTCCATATCTGTCCCATATTTGAACTAAATATGGAGAGTACTGGTCAGTCCAGGCGTTTGAGATTTATCTGTTTGAATTGAAAAAACATGATCAGTCAGTGACCGGACGGCTCGCTCGGACGTATGAGGCGGGTTTGAAAGGTCCGGCAGTAAATGCTCTTAGTACCAAACGAGCGCATCGGCTGATGGCAGTAGCAGGGAAGTGCGTGGGCGTATGTACGTTGATGGCGAGGAAGTGGGGCGCCTTGGTGTCGTCGACGAGGACGAGGTCGTAGTGCAGGCCCTTCTCGTTGAGCAGCGCCGCGATGCGCACCGAGTTGGACGACAACTCGTATCCGTACAGCTTCCTTGTGCTAGCCGCCGGCGCCGTCGGCGGCGGCTCAGCCATGGCGCCTCTCTTCTCCTGGCAAGCACGGTGTGTAGCGACGGGCGAGATCGAATGCCGGAAGAGCTGCGGAGGGGAGCGGGGTAGGTGGCCGGCAGAGCAGAGTAGACTGTAGACACCGATGGCACCCCACCTAACGCTAACACGCCGCTTAATCAACTGATTGGTTGGGTCTGCTCTGCAGGTATACTAACCGAAGGAACTTGGTTAATTGTTAATGGGAAACGATTCCTTACGAGGCCGGTCGGTCGCGTCGCTCGCTCCACGCGCCAGGCTACAAATGCCGTAGCCGACACGCTCGTCGCTGGAACTTGCGTGGCTGCGTGCTGCATTCCACGGCCATGCATGGATGCGAGCTCTTGTTCTGGGTGGAGGCCATGTTTTTTTACGAGCTGCAACCGCTGCGGCCCCGTGTTGCCACCGACGTTTTTTTGGCTGGAACCGACCATGCACTTTGCTGGAACGCGAGGTCGACGGCCGCGGCCGGCGATGCTATTTTGCTGCAGCAGGCAATATTTTTTCCCTAGAAGCTGCGACTGCCGCGGCAACGACTTGCGCACGGCCACGACGACAACAGGGGTGCCGCAAATGGCAGCAGAAATGTTGGAATCATGCTGCAGTTTGGCTGCAACCGGTGAGTTCGGTTGCAACATCTGGCGACACAAAATGTTGCGACCTGCACGGCGAGCTTCAACCAGCGGCGACGACGACAATGATTTTGTTGCAACCTTGTCCCCATTTTGCTACAACCGGCAATGAAAATTGTTGCCATGACGGCGGACATGGTTTTTGCGACCAACGGGGGTTGTTCCTCGGTGAGCGTGGCGACTAAGGAGCGAGCGGTGGTGGCCGGCAATCGCGGGACGAGCGAGGGGTGGGGGGGGGGGGGCGGATTTTGACCCATGCAGGGGGAACGAGAAGAAACAGATCGTGGGGCCCTACTCGCTCTAATCAGATGGCTGCTGTGCGACCGACCAAGATTTGGACCGTTCGACCGGCGCGTAGCACTGCCCACTGTTAATTTCTCAAAGCCTTCTGATGTAACGTGACAGCCATCCGCCCCGGGGGGGGGGGGGGGGGTTGTATACTTTAAGAAATGGTGATTATATTTAAAAAAAAATCGGTGATCCCGGAGCATTCTGCAGCTTGACCGGTGAAAATTGGGGCAAGACTAGTATAGGATCTGGGCTTTACCTGCGATCTCGTAATATGGGTCCTTAGATGTGCAGTGAATGGTACAGATAGGTTCAGCTGTGATTCCAGTCCCTTCGGTGGTACATTTTGCAGTTACACCCTACACATGATCTACTTTGACGAAGAAAACCCTCCAGCGAAAAAAGATCTGTCCTCTTCTCCGTTCTCTAAATCCTCTGCCGGCGGCGGCGGACTTCCCTCCGTACCTCGACTTACCCCAGTCGACAGTAGTGCCCTAGTCCAGCTAGATCTTCTCCATCTCTATCCCTGGACCATAAATCTCCTCCCTTCGGCCGCTCTGAGGCCTTGTTCCAGCCAACTCTTCAATGTACTTGAACCCTAGACCATGAAATCCCTTCCTCGCATCTGTCCCCATCTAGCGCCGACGAGTACCGGTGCATATGGTGCAGTTCCATGCTTGTTGTCGTGCTGATATTGGAGCCTAGCGAGGGCAGTGGAGGATTCTCAGCACCAAAACATCTTCTGGTCAGTTTTCCAAGCGAGACACGGTGGTAAGTACTCCCTCCGTAAACTAATATAAGAGCGTTTAGATTACTAAAGTAGTGATCTAAACGCTCTTATATTAGTTTACGGAGGGAGTACAATTGTTTGCACATACAAATAGAACTGTATGTCCTAATCCACCCACGTTACACTGTGCTAGCACTGGTTTTCTGTTAGTTGAGTGTCCAATTGTGGTGCCTGCTACCATTTACAGTACAATCAAGAAATTTTCATCTGGTTGTGGTGCTTCTGAAAAACTCACGTTAATTTTCAATACACAATTGAACAAAAAAGTTCTTAGCCCTGATTGTGGTGTACTGAATTTTTTTAATCTTCTTGTGTACTGAAAAATTTCACAGAGATGTGTGCCTATTCAGTACACACTTGTTGAGGTACTGCAGACATGAACGAGTACAATGACCTTCTTGTCGTGAGACTGATGTTACCGATGAGATAATCAATATATTCAGTCCACACTTTTCATCCCATTTTTCCTACGACCTAGTAGCAGTTTTTTATGCACAACGCTAGTATTAATTTTGTTAAGTGAACTAGGTAGCAATGCTGTCCTTAATATGGGTTGTGCTGAGTAAATAATTGTGCTTGCTGTTTGAAAAGAAGTTTGATTTTTTTTTCAGTCTTGCTACAATCTGAGAAGCACTAATTTTGGTCTAGTAACCTACACTTCCTCGAGATTGGATCTAGTTCGTGACATGTGGCACATTTTGAATTTTTTGGTAGGGAAGCAGAGAAGAGAAGCAATCAGTTTTTAATCTTTTGTTGATGGTGGTGAAACTGAATACAGCATTGTTCATCTAAATGGAGAAAAGTAGCGCCACCGCACCCTCACCACTCTTGGCATGCCCAACCAATATGTGTCGTGTGTACCAGCCCTCTCAGGTGAAATCTGTTAATGCCGATTGATTTTTTTTCTGGAATACATATGAACAAGTTATTTCCTTTTTTGTAACTATACCACTAAAAGCCAAGCTACCCCGGGCTATAAATGGTACAAGATGCAGGTTATTGAAATATACACCTCAAATTTATGATGGTCGTTTGATTTTCTATGTTTTTACCTCTGACACGAGAAAATAATGTATCGTAAATATATTTTCTGAAAGTCAAGAAACATATTACATAGTACCTGAAAACCATGAATGTTGTGTAGAATGTTAGGCATGTTAAATACACAAAACCTACATGTGTAAAATATGATTAATTTTTCCAATGTATGTTTTGTTTATGGAATGACAATGTTCTGTTCATTTGCAGGGTTCATTATATAACCTGTGTATGACGAGGCACTCAAACCAACAATAGGCATAAAATTTGATGATATTGCTTCCATGGAGGCATTTTGCAAGAATTAAGCACATCATGTCGGATTTGGTGTCCATCTTGGGACCCGAAGTCTGTGAACAATGTGGGGGGTACATGCTTGATAATTAAGGGCAATAGAGACGATGAAAAGAAGGCAGGGCCGAATAAGAAGGTTTACTCTACAGTTGCCATGCACTTGTAGAACATGCAAGGAAGTTGTGTTACATGACAGGCATATTCGCCGGAAGAAAAAAGAAAAGAAAATGGCTGTCTAAAATGGTTGTTAATTTTTTTTTGCATTCTTATTGTTGATTCACATGGTTGCAATTCTGGTTCAAAGGACTAAGTATGTTCGCCATCACATCTTCTAAAACTCGACTGGTGCATATATATTCTAAATATAGGTATTCTATTTCCTATTAGCTTAAGCTTTTTTCATTTGGTAGTATTGCTTTTACTGCTCATAGTGTGATGGAAGAAAAGAGTTGATATTTATAGAAAAAAATCTGGCAATTGAACGTGGATGTAGTAAAAAAATTACTAACACTTTCCCACTAGCTCAATATTTTCTTGAATGATGGGCGATGGCTCATGAGTTCCGTGAGCAATCACATGCACAGGATGTTTCTGCAAATCCAATTTATAACTTACAGGGATAGGATCACATGCAACACTATGCAATGAAATCAGGGGGTTTTGCGCAAAAATGTCAATCCCCTCTGACCTAACCAATCTGTACCATGAATTGCATATCCAATGGCCCATATTGCTTGATCGCACGATCTCACACAAAGTCCTGATCTCACACTAGTCTTCCCCGTGAAAATTGAATTAATCGAGCGGTTTTCTGAAATAAATTGAGAATAAACCGGGTGATTCAGCCGAAAAAATGTTTTGTGAACATTCATATGGAGTGGGAGTCCTAACCAGGCCACTTTGTTTTTTTGAGGGATCCCATACTTTATTAGTTTGGAACAATATTCAAAGGGATACAAAGAGGGTCATGATGTCGATAACCATGGCTCAACTAAATGCTTTGCGGGTGTCCGGTTTGGGCATCCGCGTTGAAGATGCTGATGCCCAACACTAATTATATCTGGCATGTCTTTTGCACGTATCATGTTCTTGATTTTAATAAATTTAATTTGATTTTGGTATGAGCAAGGAATGCAAGGAAAATTTTGATTTAGTTGAGTTTTTGTTAATGTTTGATTTAGTTATAATTTTTGGAAGATTTGATACGATTAGCTTGAGTTAATGCAGGACTTTATTTTGGAAAAGTATCAATTTGCTTTAGATTATTTCAAATTACTCTATTTATGTTGTTTTTAATTTTATGCAGCATCGATTGACAGTGTCAAAAAGTCAACAAAAAACCAAGTAGGAAGAGGTCATTGGGAGGGAAAAACCAAGGGTGGGAAGACGACAGAACCAACTTCACTTTCATAATATCTATATACATAATATTGAAGGATGGTGCCTTTTTTTGTTTTTTGGTCCGTCCATCTACCTTAAGCTGCCCATAAAGGTGAAATAAATTACCCATCATGCCACCCATAAGTGAAAAAAAATCTTCGTTAACTGTTTCTCTGATTTTTCGCCAATCACTGAAACTGCCCCTAAATTTGAAGTAAATTTGTCACCCCTGCCACCCGTAAGTAAAAAAACCCTTTGTTAATTGTTTCTCTATTTTTTTCATGTGTCATCGAAACTGCACCTAAAGTTGAAGTAAATTACCTACCTCGTCACCCGTAAAAGTGAAAAAAAAGAGTGTTCCTCCGAATTATTCGTACGTCATAGGGCCCTTCAGTTTTCATCCATTGTGAGACTGGCATTTTCTTTTTCTTCTCATACACGCATTGAGAATGTACTAAAAAAAATACAAGCATCAAAGATCAAGGCCAACGTTGATCCATTATGAGCATGTTAGGATGCACGTGTCTTACGTCCACATGGGCGCCGATTGGTGCATATATGTTTAAATACATGTCTCCAAATTCAAGATATTTTTCATCCGTCGAGAGCCAGGACATGCATCCGGCAACAACTTCAACATTGTGTTTATAGGGAACAAACCATCAAGAACAATACCATAAGAACTAACCTCATCTTTGTACCACTAGATCACAGAGAGAAACCCAAGTCGAGAATCAACATCTCAAATCTAAGAAGAGAATGCAATTCTGTGTCCAGTAGCCACTACCAACTAGACAGACCCTTTTCTTCTATGAACTACTTTGCAACGAATCAACTCTTGGGACAAGTTATCAAGCATTACAAAAAAAATAGCTTATCAATCCAGGTGTCGTGGCGTGCTGCCATGCACTACCCGCTAGTCGTAACAAAGGAGATTTAGGAAGGGCCCACCATGGATCGAACAGTGCTAAATCTTACCTCTCTCTTCACGCACTTGTAGAAGCGCTTCCATGCCTTGTCACCACCACGGGCAATCCAGGTGATAGCCTGAGAGCCGCAATCCGAGCAAGTGATGAGATGCAACATCTCTTGCTCGATGCGGGAGGAAACCAACGTAGACATGGATCTGCGGGAGCTCTTCCTCGTTAGATCGATAGGCGAGGTGGAGATCGAAATGTGTGGGAGAAGAATAGGTGGCTCTGTCCAAAGGCTGGACGCAGTAAATGGGCCAGCTGTTGCCGCTAGGACAGAATCCAGCTTGAAGCGGCTCAGCTCGTCTAGATTTTCCCGAGCCGATGTGATAGAGGCCAACGGCGTTGCGGTGCCTTCTGGTCAGATGTGGGCCTATACGGGGAGCGTTGGCTATCCCTAGAGAAACGAAGGGTAGCGATACTTGTGCATATGTGCTCAAGCACATAATAGCACTTTCCTGGTTCAGCGTGCTAGGGTATCTGAACCTGTCGTGGTGAAATGACGCTAGATGCCATGAGATGGCTAAAAGTGGGGGGCTGCGTGAGGACGCCCGGTGGGCTCGGGAGGCGAGGTCGGCACGCGCAAGTGTGAGACACCGGACGTACCCAGGTTCAGTGCCCTCCGGAGAGGTAATACCCCTAGTACTGTCGAAGTGGTATGATATGCACAAGGGCTACAATGGTGCTCCTGGAGCTGTATGATGGAGGAGAAAGAAGGAGCTAGCTCTCTAGATCTTGCCTCTCGTGTGTGTGTGTGTGTGTGTGTGTGTGTGTGTGTGTGTGTGTGTGTGTGTGTGTGTGTTGCTACCTATCCAACCCCCTCTGCATGGAGGGCTCCTCGGGGTTCTTATAGGCTGACCCCCAGGGTTACAAAGGTAAAGATACAGGGGGGCGGGGCCCTGGTGTCATCGTCTGAAGTTGGTAGTGGGGCCCGCTGGGTGCGGGTGTTGCCGGCCGCTCGCTACTGTTGCACGTCTCGCCACGTGTCATGGAGTGGTGGATGTCGTGGGGCTACAGTGGCAATGCCGCGCTGACGCCGGTCGCCTCAGTTAGCGGACATGGCCGCACAGTAGCCACGCTCTCCCATCGTGGGGGGTTGTCTTGTCATACAGATGGATGGGACGGCTGCTTGTCATGATGCCAGCCGGCGCGCGGCCAGCCAGCCGGTCGGGTTGCCGTGTCCAGCCGGCCCGCGCTGAGAGGCCGAATGGAGGGCCAGCCGGACTGAGGGGCGCCAGCCTGCCCAATGTTTTAAAGAAGGTGCTTTGACGTGATCCGGGTTGGGTACCTACCCAGGGTCATCCCCCGACAGAACCGGAGGAGGCGTCTTAGCAAGAAACGAACTTTGGTTCCTTTTCTTCTCTGATTGGAAGCAAACTTTGATTCTGTTTCTTTTTCTCTTATTTAGTGGAAGCAAACTATGGTTCCATCAGGGAACCCGAAAGAAATAATTAAAATTTGTGAGAGTTGGCATGCACACTTTTACACGCCATCTATGCCCTCAGATGGGAAGGCATCAGATTCTATCCCGTCCATTTCAATGGGAAGCTTTTCTGGAACCAGTCCACATTGATTCGCCAAAAAAAAGGACATAATAAGCACAACAAAACAAGAAACACGTATAAGTCTTGGTGTTCACGTGTTCTCTCTTTTTTTCCTTCTGAGTTTTTGACACATTTTTGTCGTTCTTTTTTTTTGCGGGCAAATTTTCTATTTTTCAAGCAAAGCCCTTTTGTGTCGACATGAGGGTGTTAATAATACTCCCTCCATTTGAAAATTCGTCATGTAGTATATTCGGTGGGACAATCCTTTGACCTATTAGCATGTAACTTTTGTGATACAAAATCATAACCACAAAAAAGTACATGGAAATATGAATCTTATGACAACAATCCAGAACCGGAACTAAAGGCCCTCTGAAAACCGGGACAAATGAGCCTTTTTCTACTAGTGTCACATTAATGTATACAAACAGAGGACAAGGACTTGTCTTAACAAAACATAATACACAATATATTTTTAGTTAAGCAGAGGTGGTATATTTTATGGTCGCAGGCGTGTACTTGATAATCAGCGAGGGTAATAATCTATTCCGCAGCCTTTTACAGGTATGCACTTTATTGTAAGCAAGCAAAGGATTTATTCTACATGAGCTCTTCATCTATATATATATACGATTATGCTCCTTTGCTTCTGCAATGAAACCGCAACAGACATATACCCCATTTCTCCAGGGATACGGCAATACCAGTTGTTCTCTGCTTACACCAAGATCAACAAGAAATGGCTGGTGAAGGTAATTATCACTCTCTTCTCACTTTAACAAGGGCTCTTGTGTGTGCGTGTGTAGGGGAGGGGGCATGGGGTGTGGATTGCTCGATTTGAAGTGTTTCCAGTAATTTTCTAGTGTAATCCTAATATTTAATATTATGGCTACTTCTGCTTCCCAAATTACACAGCCAATTGCTCCTAGGCATATTATCACATGTTTCTAATGTCAAAATGATCCATTGGTGAATGTATAGAAGACAAAATTTACTTGGGAGGAAGAAATCACACATTTTTAAAAGCAAACAAAAACAACTACTCCGAGTGCCAAGAATGACGCCATACTCTCTCTTGAGTGCCAAGAATTAGTCAGGATGTAGCGAAAACAAATAAAGAGAAGTGAACAACTTGTAAATTGTAACGCTACATAGTAAAAAAAAATGAAACCGCACGTAGGTGGCACTGGGGAGCGTGACGAAGGCCTCGCGCTTGAGCCAGACGTTGGCAAGGCCATGCACCACACAGCCGAAGCGGTTGGACATGGCGCGGTAGGTGCGCCGCAGGATGCACTACATCGTAGCCACGGTGGCGCGGAGCTCGGAGGAGTTCTGGCATAATGCGAGCAGCCGGCGAGGAAAGAGTCGTAGGCGTCGACGAGGAAAACCGCCTTCCCGCTGGGCATCTCTATCACCCCCTCCTGTCTGGTGGCGGAGCGCCATGGCGCATGGGGCAAGGTCGAGGGCGCAACCTGAGCATCCATGAGGCAACAAGGGGGGGGGGGATGGGACCGGGTTGGTAGCTTTCGGGAGATGCAGACGAAGGAAGGCGTGGCGGCGACTCGCCGGACTGCGGGCGGGGGCGCGCACGAGGCGCTGATGGCGGCGTGACGTGAGCTGGGTTCTGCGGCTGAGTGGGTGGAGTTGGGATGGAGAGAAGAAGAGGAAGAACAGGGAGGTGGAGAATAAAGGAGGGTGGCGCAAGGGGAGATCGCAGGCGGCAACCGGTGGTGATGTCAAGCGCATCCGCTAGATAGAGGAACCGGGACATGTCGGGTCTCCTTTGCCACATCAGATTTGACCGGTCAAAAAGGCTGAGTTGGCACTAAAACTGGATCAGAGAAGGGATGAAATTTGTATGGTTTTAAGAGTTGAGGATGCGAGTTGTTCGGTTTCATAGTCGAGGGATCAAGTCTAGACTTCGCTAAGCTGAGAGAAAAAGTATACTTCTCGCTTTTTCATGTGGTCGTGGACTTCAACTCTTTTTTATAAATTTAGGATCTCTCTCTCTCTCTCTCTCAGTAAATGAAGCAACCTACAAACTACTTGAAACTGAATTTACGCATAAAAGCAAGCATTCCTGCGCCTCTGAATCTACATCCTCAAGCTTGTCCTGCCCATCTGCTGTTACTGATGGTGGTGCTGGTCAGGGTGCAGGAACTACGGCTCCGGACTGGCCCCAGCGCCGCCGATCTAGAGCTAAAACAGGCTGATTTTGGTGCAGCCTGGACAGACGTCGAAAGGGGAGAGGCAGGCCTCCGGGTTGAGCTGAAGCGGCAGCGCTCGCCGGGTAGAGCTTGTACGGGGCCGCCGGCTGACGAAGCGCAGTAGGGCTGGCGAACTAGTCATCCAGGGGAGGGGAGGCGACCATCAGTGTCTACCTGCCCATCTAGGTGTCCAGCGGAGGGGAGGCCACATGCGAGCAGCAACGAGCCTCCAGGAGGGCGGAGGCGACTAGTAGCCGGCGCCGCGTTCGGCTTCTTCCACGGCCGAGAGGAGGGGAGCAACGGTGTCAAGAAGCGGAGGAGGAATCAGAGGGGAGCAACAACTCTGCGACTGCGAGCTTGGAAGAGACACCATGGTGGCCAATTTGGGGAATGTGAGAGCAACTACACGGGAGAAGAATAGGAATAAACCACTCACTATCCAAAGTCCCACACAAGGGACTGGGCCGACCAGTTTTCCTATTTTCCTATCCGAACGTAACTTTCTGTAAACTGGTTATTCTCAAAACTGACGTGAAACGGGTTTTCCTAGAAATCAGCTAAAAACGAGTTTCCTATAATGTTTTAGCTAATTCTCCATTATCCAATGAACCACTTAGAGAGAGTTATACGAGAGTACATTCTCTTCTAAGGAAAATTAATTGCATCTTTGACGCTTCGGTTGATATCAGGACATACTTTGTAAAAAATATATTTGCAAAACGTACACTGCTTGCTAGTAGAACACAAAGAAGCAGTGTCGCGAAAGCATAATTCATACAGTATAAGGTTGCAAAAGTATTTTTCACTAGAAGTGCACCTAAAAGTATTTTTTATATTGCTTTGTAGGTAGCACTTCTTCAGACTATGAACTTTTGGACGCGGATGAAGAGGTGCGCATATTTGAAACATATGGAATGTATAACAAATATCGAAACAATAGCAAATATAAAAAATATCGGCAATTTTCTGGCTCCGGAACATACTTATGCTCTGACTGGTCAGAGGATCCAATGCTATTATCCGACATGAAAATGTGTACGCAGTTTCCCTTTGGATTACTCCTTTATCTTTTTTATTTCTTGATTGAATGCATATTTTTCCGTACTTAATGTCACATTTGCAACCATTTCATGACCTTGACTGGCTATCTGCATGGATTAATCAGTTGGTACAATGGACAACCACGTAGAGCGCCGGCGGCAGAGGCAGAAGCAGATACTCGAGAAATTCAGGAAAATGGAGGCGAAGGTGAGGATGGCGATTCCTCAACGGCCCGAAGAGCCGCCAACCATCTGCGAGGTCCCTCTCACCGAGGACAACGCCCCCACGGTCGTTTGCATCGGCCCGCTCTTAGTAGACAGCAACCGCAAAACGGCCAGCATGCTCAGGCTCGAGAATTACAAGTGGTGCTGCATCCGCAAACTCATTGTGGGGCACCACCCAATCGGAACCTTGGAGTCGACGGACTGGTCGTTGGAGGCACACACGCCAATGCTTCGCAAGTGCTTCGGCATGATGATTCGCCTGGTGCCGCAAGTTCGTGCCTTCTATAGCAACATTTCTTCCTCCAAGGATACCAAGGGTGGCGTCGACAATAGCAGGCAAGAGCTGGCGATCAAGATGCTGCTCGACGGATGCTTCGTCCTCCACCGCCTTCTCAAGTATGCACGGGAAGCAAATGGTGGCAGTGATGATGATGACTACTGGAACCAGCATCTCGACCGGTGCTTCGTCTGGGAAACCGTGAAGCACGACCTACTGCTGCTGAGGAACCAGGTTCCCTTCTTCGTCCTTCGGAAGCTATTCAAGCACCTCAGGAGCAACCCCGACGAGCGCGACGACGTCCTCGTCAATGGTGGCCTCCAGCTCTTCAGCTCGCTCCGTCCTCGAAGTCTGCACGCCGCGCCCATTGCCTGCGACGACGTGCACCACCTCCTCCACCTATTCTACCTGTCCATCGACCTCCCGCTGTCGTGTTCGCACCAGGACTCCGCCTGCAAGAACGCCGCACTGCCAACAGGGCAAACGTGGTGGGTGCCATGCGCCAAGGAGCTGGAGGAGGCCGGTGTTCGGCTCTGTGCACGTAAGCATGGTGCTGTGAGCTTCCTCGACGTGAGGTTCCACGGAGGCAATCTAGAGATCCCACCGCTCCAGCTATTCGACTACAGCGAACCCCTGTTCCGCAACCTAATCGCATTCGAGCAGACCAACCCGGCAACGTCGGGCCGCATCACCGAATACGCAATCTTTATGGACTGCCTCGTCAAGACAAAGGAAGACTTGCACCTCCTCCACCAAAGCGGCGTGCTGGTCAACCACATGAACGATGAGAGAGGCGATACAGCAGTGCAGTTCTTCAGGCGCCTCTGCACGGAGGCGCACACCTCTGCTGACCGCAACTACCTCGCCGGCGTGATGGAGGAGGTCGTCAGGTACCATAGAGGAAAGTGCCCCCACTGGCGTGACATTCCGGTGAGAAACTTCACCAACCCGTGCCCGACCATGTGGGTCGTTGCCGGTGTGATCGTGCTCGCCATGACCGTGTTGCAGTCCTTCTACAATATCGATGGCTAATTAATGTTGTTCTGTTTCATCCACACAATCGATCACATAAATAATAATAAAAGTGTAGGGTGTGTCTATGTTACATCTACTCCCTCCTGTCCTAAATACTTGTCTTTCTAGGCATTTCAACTAGTGACTACATACGAAGCAAACTGAGTGAATCTACACTCTAAAATATGTCTACATACATCCGTATGTGGTAGTCATTTGAAATGTCTAGAAAGTCAATGGTGGACTTGCAACTGAGACAGAAAGGACGGGCCCCAGTTGCTAGTTGAGAATCGACTTGCAACCTGGACAAAAAGAAGGTCGGGCCCCAGTCGCAAGTCAAGGGTGGAATTGCAATTGGCCCAAAAAAGAGGTCGGTCCCCAGTTGCGAGTCGGGGTGGACTTGCAACTAGGGCAAAAAAAGGTCGGGGCCCACTTGCGAGTCGAGGGTGGATTTGCAACTAGGGAAAAAAGCCAAGCCCTGAGTTGCGAGTCGAAGGTGGACTTGCAACTAGGACAAAAAAGGAAGGGCCCCAGTTACGAGTCGATGATGGACTTGGAATTGAGACAACAAAAGGACGGACCCCAGTTGTGAGTCGAAGGTGGACTTGCAATTGGGACAAAAATGATGAGCCCAGTTGCGAGTTGAGGATGGATTTGCAACTAAGACAAAAAATGGTTGGGCCCTAGTTACGAGTTGAGAGTGGACTTGCTACCGAGACAAAAAAAAAAGGTTGAGCCCCAATTGCGAGTCGAGAGTGGACGTGCAACTGGGATAAAAACATGCTACAAGCCAAATTTCGTGTCGACGGTGGACTTGCAACTCGGACTACACAAATTTACGATACCGGTTGTGAGTCAATGATGGACTTGCGATCGGGACAACTACAAACTATGAGCCCTAGTTGCGAATCGAGAATGGAGTTGCAACTGGGATGAAAAATAAACTATAGTCCCAATTGCACTTCGATGACTTTTGACTCTGGTTTAATGAAGATTTTCAAGGAAAAAGAATTGATGACAAAAAAGGACACATGAATGGGTCGGATGGGAAGGGAAAAAAGAACAAAGCGAGTGAAGAAAACACGTAGATGTGTCTCGGCACAAAAACAAAATCGACAAAAGTTAAAGAAAAGAAAAATCAATAAAAAAAAGTTGAAAATTTGCACATAATGTGCCACTGGGCCTCTCGCGCAACACCATGCTTTTGACAAAAAAGATCTGGTCGGAATGCTTTGTCTATGCTTGCGCCTCGTTACGAGAGCTCCTGTTCGGCGCCTTATGAGTCCGAACAGCTCGCTGGCGCACATAGCCGCACCTTGTTGGGCCGGCCCATGAAGGAGGATCGCAGCGAGGTCGAAAATTGCAAAAAACTGCGTTTCCAGGATTCGAAATCAGGTCGGTGCCTTCTTCTCTGAATTTAGTTAACCACTAGAGGCAAGGGACATTCGTGACAGAAAACAGCGAGAACAGTATAAGAACAGCATGGCCGCGCTATTTATTTGCATAATACCGTCTGTTATATCACTTCGATTTTGGAATTATTCTGAAAAATGTCATGAATTTGAAAACACTCGTCATTTTTGAAGAAAAGTTCACAAACTCAAAAACGTTCATCAATTTTGAAAAAAGTTCATGAAAAAATTTCATCCATTTTGAAAAAAGACCATCGAATTTGAAGAAAAGTTCATTAAAGTGGGAAAAACTTCATAGAATTTGAAAAAAAAAGTTCACTGTATTTTAAAAAAGTTCATCAAAGTTGAATAAGAGTTCATCAAATTAAAAAAAGTTCATAAAATTTGAAAACAGTTCATAAAATTTGAAAAAAGTTCATCGAATCTGAAGCAAAAGTTCTTCTATTTTGTGAGATGTAGAAAAAAACTTCATCGAATTTGTAAAAAAGTTCATCGGATATAAAAAAAGTTCATCAAAGTTGAAAAAAGGTCCATCAAGTTTGAAAAAAGTTCATCGCATTTGAAAAAAGTTCATCGTATTTGAAAAAAGTTCATAAAATTTTGTTCAAATTTGAGAAAAAGTTCATCTATTTTAAATTAAATCACGAATTTTCCGAAAGTTTGTAGAACCAGGAGGACGAAAAAGGGAGAAAAGAAAAAGGAAACGAAGAGTACCAAGAAGAAAAGATGTGAATAGAGCGAAGTCGTCACGTGTGGTTGATTGGTGGAGTGGTTAGTGCGTAGTTCTGTGAGCCAGGACGTCTTCTGTTCGAGTCACCGCGGGCGCTCTTTTTTGCGTTTTGAAAACAAAGAAACAAATAGGCAGATGGGCCGGCCCAGCGCGGAGGGTGGGTGTGCGCCCGTTTGCGAGAACACCTGTAACGGGCGCTTAAGGCGCCGAATAGGAACCAACCCTCGTTACTGGCCACCGGCTGAAAAGGGTAATGTTTCTAATCGGTCGACCGGCCCAATGCTGGGCCGGTCGCTATATCCAAGACACAAACCCTGAAATGCTGTCGACCCCGTATATAGAGCGGCGAACGACGGTTTTGCGGGCCGCTTGTAAAAAAACACGGGTCGGCCTCAATATAGCGAACCTATTGGCGCCGCCAAAAACATAAAAACAGTATATCGGCCGGAATTATCTGGGCCGGCGAGGATATAGCACATATGCTAAAGTTGCTACAAGCGAGACCGTTATCCAATGATGGGCAAACCGAACCCTGCCGCCATGAAGCCGTCTGTTGCGCGGAGTTGGGCCCATTGGTTGGGTCTTTGTGGAGTTCGGGCCATCTGACGGCAATCTCTGTTCGCCGCCTTCTACACCAGTTAACGTGCATTTTGTTAACTGACACCTGAAGCGTACGGAAATGGGCCGGCCCATCTAGGTTTCAGCGAGAGGGAGCTATTCACGGTTTTGGCTGGGTTTTTTCGTTTAGGTTTCTTCTCGAGCGGTTTTTTTCCGGTTTTTCTCTTTTTTCCGTTTCTCTCTTTACTCTTTTTTATTTTTATTTTTTGTTTATTTTTCCTTTTAAAAAATGCACAACCTTTTAAAATTCGATGATTTTTTTGAAACAAAGGAGCTTCTTTTCAAATCAATATTTTTTCAAGTTCGGTGAACTTGTTTGAAAATTGATGAACTTTTTTAAAAATCGATGAACTTTTAAAAAAATTCAAACCATTTTTTAAGTTCAATGAACTTTTTCCAAAATCAATGAACCTCTTTTCAAACTCGTGAACTTTTTATCAAAATACATGAATAAAATTTGATTTCATGTTCTTTTATTTGATATTTTCCTTTTATTTTAAAGTCAAAGGTTGACCGGACAACCATTCAACCGTCAACCGGTCAACTATGACCGAGCGAACCAATATGTGATCTGGGCGAGCAACCACGTCGAGTTTTATTGGGCCGCCCCAGAATTCCGAGCGTTGGTTCTCTTAACCGGCGCTTAAGGCTTTTTTGTAATTATTAAAAAAAAATCATTTAGGGTGTAGATACAACCAGGAACCAATGTGCATTTCCAAGAACAGAATGGTTAACATAGTTGCAGCAGAAGTAGTAAGAGCGTTCAACAGAAACCAACAAATAATGCACATGTGAAAACACTTAGCATACAACCCCAACGTCCGGTGCAGTTTTGCTTAATTACTTGGATGGCTTGTAGTACCCAACGACAGTGTAGAAGGTCTGCAGCACAGTCATGGCGAGCAAGATCGCCGCGGCGAAAACCGACGCTGTCACCCATGGGTTGGTGAAATAGTTGCTCACTAGAGCGGCACGCCAACGGGGCCACTTTCCTCTCTGGTACCTGGAGACCTCCTCCAGCACGCCAGCAAGGTAGTTGCGGCCGGCAGAGGTGTGCACCCCCGCGCAGAGGCGGTTGAAGAACTGCATGGCGGCGTCGCCCCTCTCGCCGTTCATGTAGTTCACGAGCACCCCGCTCCGGTGAAGGAGGCGCAGGTCCTCGCTCGTCTTGACGAGGCAGTCCATGAAGATTGCGTATTCGGTGATGCGGCCCGGCGTTGCCGGGTAGGTCTGCTCGAACGCGATTAGGTTGCGGAACAGGGGTTCGCTGTAGTCGAATAGCTGGAGCGGTGGGATCTCTAGATTGCCTTGGTGGAACCTCACGTCGAGGAAGCTCGCGGCACCATGCTTACGTGCACAGAGCCGAACACCGGCCTCCTCCAGCTCCTTGGCGCATGGCACCCACCACGTTTGCCCTGTTGGCAGTGCGGCGTTCTTGCAGGCGGAGTCCTGGTGCGAACACGACAGCGGGAGGTCGATGGATAGGTAGAATAGGTGGAGGAGGTGATGCACGTCGTGGCAAGCGATGGGAGCGGAGTGGAGCCGTGGAGGATGCAGGGAGCTGAAGAACTGGAGGCCGCCATTGACAAGGATGTCATCGCTCTCGTCAATGTTGCTCCTCAGGAGTTTTAACAGTTTCCGAACGACGAAGAAAGGAACCTGGTTGTTGAGCAGTAGTAGGTCACTCTTCACGGTTGCCCAGACCCAGCACCGACCGAGACGCTGGTTCCAATCATCGTCGTCCATGCCACCATTAGCTTCACGTCCGTACTTGAGCAGGCGGTGGAGGACGAAGCATCCGTCGAGCAGCATCTTGATCGCCAGCTCTTCATTGCTCGTGTTGTCACCGTTGGTATCCTCGTAGAAAGAAAGGCTGCTGTAGGAGGCACGAACTTGGGGCACGAGGCGCATCATCATGCTGGTGCACTTCCGTAGCAGCGGTGTGTGTACCTCCAGCGACCAGTCATCCGACTCCAAGGTTCCGCCTGGGTGGCGCTCAATGATGAGCTTGCGGACGCAGCGCCACTTGTAATGCTCGAGCCTGAGCATGCTGTCCGTTTTGCGCTTGCTGTCGAAGATCGGGCCGATGCAGACGACCTTGGGGCTGTAGGCGCCCCTGTTGCCCTCGGTGAGGTCCACAGGGACAACGCAGATGGTTGGCGGCTTCGCGGGCCGTTCAGGAATCGCCATCCTCACCTTCTCCTCCATCGTCCTGAGTTTCTCGAGTATCTGCTTCTGCTTCTGCTGCCGGTCTATGTGGTTGTCCTTTTTACCTACTGATTGATTCACGCGGATAGCCAGTCAAGGTCATGCATGAAATAGTTGCAAATGTGACACTAGGTATATGGAAAATTATATATGCATCCAATCAAGAAATAAAAAGATAAAGGAGTAATCCAAAGGGAAATTGAGAATGAAATTATTACCCAGCATTGGATCATCCATAATACATTGTGCATGCTCTGGTATCAACATTAGATCATCGTCATCTTCATCCACATCAAAAAGTTCATAGTCTGAAGAACTGCTGCCTACAAAGCATATACCATCAAACTTAATTTGGTGTCTTTAATAGTTTTGTCTTCACAACAAACTTTTGTACATTATTGAGCATACCAAATAAACATAAAAAAGGTGGCCCTCGCAGAGGCGATGGAAACATTTGTACATTATTTACGTGTGCTTTAAAAAATATGTGATATTTTTCCTCCCAAGTAAATATTGTTTGTTATACATCCACCGATGGATCATTTTCACATTAGCGACATGTGATATTGTGCCCATGAGCAATTGGCAGTCTAACTTGGGAAGCAGAAGTGGCCATAATATGAAAAGTCTACGAGGATTACATTCAAACTTAATGGAAACACTTCAAATCGAGCACCACCGCCCCCCCCCCCCCCCCCCCCCCCCCCCCCCCCCCCCCCCCCACCAACCCATAAACAGGCTGACACACAAGAGAGCGATAATTACCTTCACCAGCCATTTTTGTTGATCTTGGTATCAGCAAAGAGAGAGAACTATATTGGTGTGGCCCTGAAGAAATGGGGTATATGTCTGTTCCAGTTTCATTGCAGGAGCTAAGGAGCATACCTATATATATAGATGACAAGTTCATTTAGAATAAATTCCTTCCTTGCTGACAATAAAGTGCATACCTGTAAAAGGCTTTGGAATAGGTTATTATCCGTGCTGATTATCTAGTGCATGGTAGCTATAGACCATAGAATATACCCTCTCTGCTTAAAACTACATTGCGTATTATGTTCTGTAAAGACAAGCCTTTGTCCTATATTAGTATATATTTATTGTGACATAAAATTGATGTCACTAGATTCATATTTCCAAGTACTTGTTTGTGGTTATCACTTTGTATAACAAAAGTTACATGCTAAGAGTGTAACTGTTTGGTCAAAGACTTGTCCTAACGAAACATAATAGTACATGGTATATTTTGGAATGGAGGCGGTATTATTAACCATGTCGACATGAAAGGTCTTTCTCTGATGAAACGAAAAACAGTATGTTAGAACACCAGAAGGAAAACACGAAACGAGTCGAAATCTTGGTTCAATGTGCAGGTGGTTCTTCCTCTTCTTCTTCTTCTTCTTCTTCTTCTTCTTCTTCTTCTTCTTTGCGAATCAATGCGCACTGGTTCTAGGAAGCTTCCTGTTGCATTTGGAGAGGATTGGATCTGATTTCTTTCCGCGCATGGATGGCGTGTTACTCCCTTTTGGTTTGCATGTGCCTTAACTGAGACTTAATCTTCAGCTCATTAGGACATTGAGCTGATCCCTGCCGGAATCAAAGTTTGCTTCCACTCAAATAAAGGGAAAAGGGAAGCAGAACCAAAGTTTGCTTCCAATCAAAAAAGAGAAGGAACCAAAGTAGTTTCTGCTAGCATGATTCTTCCGGTTCACATAACTAGCTAGCAAGCTGAACCACTACTTTTCTACCGGCATGTACAATGATTGTTAGGACTGTCTTATCTTATATCCGCCACGTAATCTAGAGAAGACATACACTGGGTTATTCTTAGTCTTATTTCCAATAACTAGATATCCCCAAATATAGTATGTGGTGAGACAATTGTTGCTAAGAGATCATCTCTTAATTAAGAGAAGGCAAGCCTTTTCTTATGGTTTATCTCTCCTCCACCTCGGCATTTATTCTATGTGGCACTCCTAAGATAGCACCATTGTACATGCCCTACCACCAAATCTCTCGCACCTGTTTTGTGCGAAGTTCGGCGTGACTCTGTTATAGTACAGCTGTGTCAATATGTACCGAACTGCATTTTTCGTGAGGAGTGTGAATTTAGTGTACTACAATACCACTGCACCCTCTATCTAGACTGTCGTGAAATTGTCACGGCAGATGTCCTAGTGTGAGGACTTAGTCGTGAGGCCAACGCATCTATGTAGTAGCTTAAGAGGGGTTGAGTGGGACGAGAGACGCGAGGTTTTTACCCAGGTTCGGCCCCTCACGGTGGAGGCAAAAGCCTACATCCTGCTTCATTGATATTGATGATGATGATCATGATTACAGGGGTGCTCTATCTCAAGCGCTATTGACTTGTCTGTCTATCTAGACTTATCAAAAACCCTCCCCTCTTGGGGTGCCTTGGCCCTCCTTATATAAGTTGGAGGGGCGGGTTACATGACTAGTCCTAGTAGGATTAGGATTACTCTATTACAAGTGGAGTCCTAGTCTTGCTTCCTTTTTAGGAGAATATTCCTTATGCCTTTCATCTTAAGCCGGCCCACCATATCATGAGCCGGCCGTCTGGGCCTTGGGCCTTGTCGTCCGTCTGACTCGCCCGCCGGGTCACCAGCAAGTCACAATGTTCAGGCGGGTTATCCGTAAACCGCCAGGTCCGAGCGGGTTGCCAGTGAGTCGCCAATCTCCGGGCAGCTTACAAATGAAACGCCAAGTCCCAGCCGGGTCATACCTCCGGCCGGGTCATACCTCCGGCCGGGTCATACCGCGGGGTATGTCCCCGACATTAGCAACCAGTTTAGCTTGGATTTATCCATGGTAAACTTATCCTGCCAAGCAAACACAAGAACAAATTTGACAGGTTGTGCTCTGGGTTAACAGTTCTTGTAAGCCGGTACCTGATCATCCTTAAGTCCTTGTTATTTTTTCCTTCTGGAAAGTCCGGGTCAATAGACCAGCTTCATAATCAATTTGCTGACATTGGTTTCTCACAGAAATATTGTGAAGAATAATTCATTTGATTCAGCTGCCAATGCTTAACAAAATATTGATCTTCAAATACTCATCTGATTTTCAGCCGGCTTGAAGATGTAGAACTTGTCGGTTTGTCATTGCCAAAATTGCCGGTTTGTAAATATTGATGGCACCGAGTCATAATTGTTGCCGACGCCGGGTCATGATTGTTGGTGACGCCGGGTCATGATTGTTGCAGACACCGGGTCAATCTGGTTTACTCAAAACTGAGAATTTAAAGATTTTTCTCCCTTATATCCATATTACTTGTAGCATCTAAGTCTTGAGCAGAACAAAGTGATGATTTGAGACTTGCTTCAATATAAATACTGCCATTGTGAAGAAATCCATGTTGTTCATCTCAGTCACTAGTAAAAACTGAATACTCCATATATGTAGCCCCCAAGTGCCGGGTTGTCATGCTTGCAGCAACCTGGGACTTGTAATTGCCTGATGCCCATAAAAACTTCAACTAGTGTAGCCCCCAAGGGCCGGGTCATTATGCAAGAATGAGCAGTGACTTTGTAGATATGATCATGTAGACTTGAATAGTAACATGTAGCCCCCAAGAGCCGGCTTAGTAAGATAATACTGAGCTAGGACATTATATATACTTAATTTGAAAATAACATCAGATGATTTGGCCTCCATCATAGGGCTTGAACCCACATCCAGAAGGTTAAGAGCCTCGTGCTTTACCAACTGAGCAATGGACCTTTCAAAATAATGGATTTAACTTGTGTACCTTGAATTTTTTACAGGAGCAATTGGTAGCCCCCAAGGGCCGGCTCATTACAATGTGATGAGTCGGGTCTTCAATAAGGCGAGTAAAATTGACTTTGCATTAGCCCCCAAGTGCCATGGTGCATGCTGGCAGTGACATGGGACTTGCATATTTGATGTAATCTCAAATTGAATAATGTAGCCCCCAAGTGCCGGGTCGTAAGCCTGCAGCGAGTCGGGACTATTCCTTCCATTGTAGAATAAATCATATACATTGATAAAATAATTGCCATTGCGCTAAAGCGACTTTGAAAACCTCAATCATAATATTGGTTATTGATAACCATAATAAAAATCCATCCATGTTGGCTATTCAAAACTTGAATAATATAATCCGGTATGAAAACCTCAATCATTCAATATCATCATGACAATCCAGCCAAGTTTGGCTATGAAAAATGTGAATACCTTATCGGTTGACAAGTAAATCCGGAGTTTAAATACCCAGCGGCTCTTGGCCGATGGCGACTTAATGCGCATTCATGGTAAGCCGGAATTTTTATAACCCGGCGGCTTATAGCCTTTGAGAAAATCCAGAATGGATAACCCTTTTGAAACATCAATTTTGATGATGAGATTGCACTTAATCATTTATGGAAGTCATAGCTCTGCATGTTCTGCACAAAGTTTAAACAACATATGCCCTGTAAAATTAACTTATATTGTCGGCTTACATTGACATATCCAGTTAAGGTAACAATCCAATGATATATAAGCGAATAATTCCAATGGCGCAATTCAAAATATACTGGCGACTTAACGTCCAAAGCCAGGGCCGGTTTAATCACAACAAAATATCATACATGTGATATGTGACTAAACTGCCGGCTTACCATACCAAAGCAGTTACGGTGATAACCCAAAACTTAGAAGACAATACTTCCCAAGTACTTAATATCATCATATGCTGTCGGTTCATCATATACCTATGTTTGAGCTATGTTGTGCAACAGACTCTCTTTGGTCATTGTAACCAGGTCATTAAGCCTCCAAGTAGGTCAGAACTATACTCATATGAGGTTATAATACTGGCTTGATAGCCGAAATCGCAAGGTAATCAGAGTTGTGCTCTTATGAAAATATCATATTGGCTTGATAGCCGAATTACCAAGATAATTAGAGTTGTGCTCTTATGAAAATATCATATTGGCTTGATAGCCGAATTACCAAGGTAATCAGAGCTGTGCTCTTATGAAATTATCATATTGGCTTGATAGCCGAATTATCAGGATAGCAAACAATGTTATCTTGATCCCACATGGGCAAAGGCGCAGCTGGGCCCCAGGCTACCAGGGCTGGCCCGGGGTGTGCAAAAAAAAATTAAGCCTATATTTTAGAAAAATTTAGAAGTGGTGCGGGGCATAGGCACAACCCAGCCCAGCACTTGGCCCCCTCGTGACCAGATCAAACCAGGAGGGAACCCTGCGCATCGAGCAGGAAACCAGCCGTCGTTCGAGCAGGAGAGAAGCCAAGCAAGGGCCACCCGCCGGCCGCCTAGCCATCCCGTCCATCTGCTCGTCCGGCGAGGCGGCGACCCCGTCCATCTGCTCATCCGGCGACCTCGTCTGGCCTGCCGCACCCCACCGCTTGTCCCGCGACCTAACCCGGCCTCTTATCTAGCCATCCAAGTCCAGCGACGCCGCACCACCGCTCGTCCGGCGACCTCGCCCTGCCTCCAGCCTAACCAGGCCATCATCGTCCGGCCAGCCGGCTAGGTATTTCCCCTCTATGCAGTGTGGCCACTCCCAAATCCTAATTACTTTTAAGTTTGAGAAAGGAGGCAACAGGGTATCTGAACTTAAAGCTTCAAACTAGATGTTTTTGTTCTCTAAACTTGATGTTTCAAATTACCATAAAGCACTAATTCCTAATATTTGTTCAAATTAACAGGAAGGCTGGAGACAAGATGAACAAAAGAACGAGGACAATGATATATTTTTTTTAGCTACAAAGTACTGCTTCCATAGTAACAGAAAGTGGCCCTTCAACTCAAGCAAGTGATGATGTTCCTCATGTTACAGCTCAACTTAAGCCCGGCGATATTGTGCCAGACCCTGGTAGTAGAATACATATTGAGAATTTGGATCCTGACATTAGAGATCTTGCTAGAAGGGAGTACATTAGTAAGGGACCTTGCCAACCAACTGATCATAAATATGAACGGAATTGCGTAGGAAAAAGGGTTTAGAAGCTTTCATGATTCTTGGTAGAAATATCATCATGGCTTGTTGGAATATAGCATTGATAAAAATTGCAGCCTTTTGCTTTTATTGCTTTCTATTTAAGCAACCAAAAGCTGACAACTATGGTGTTCAAGCATTCACTAAGTATGGGTTTAAGAATTGGAAGGATGGACCTAAAATTCTTGATGAACATGTTGGTAAACATGATAGTGCTCATAATAAGGCTAGAGAACACTATTAGGCTTTCCAAAATCAGAGGCAAAATATGTCACATGTGTTTGATCGAGGTACTCAGAAGGATGAAGAAGAATACAAAGCTCGTCTCTTGATTATATTGAGTGTTATCAATTTTTTGCTGCTACAAGATCTTGCTTTTCGTGGACATGATGAGTCTACTAGCTCAAAGAATAGGAATTGTTGGGCTGGCTCATAGAGAAGGACCAAGATGCACGAAAATTGATTGGGGATACAGGAGCGAACCATAAGCTAACTTCACCTGAGATACGATTGTACTTGTGCAAGGCTTGTGCACAAGAGACCACCAAAACCATTGTTGATGAAATTGGAGATAGTACCTTTTCCTTACTTGTTGATGAGTCTAGAGATGCATCTATCAAGTAGTAAATGGCTATGTGTTTGAGGTCAGTGCCTTCATATGTATTGTATGTGCGTCGTGTTGTGCATATATTTTCTCAAAGTTGCTATATATTAATCATGCAATTGTGTCTTATGTAGGCATCTCAGCAGCCGAGGGGAGGTGATTGAGAGCTTTATTGCAATCAAGCATGTTGCTGACGCGCGAGTAGCTTCACTCAAGGTAGTTTTGGATGGTATATTTGCTACTCAGGGCTTTTCTATGTCTAATTTGAGAGGACAATGATATGATGGGGCTTCAAATATGAGAGGGGAATTTCGTGGGTTGGAAAGATTGATCTTCACTAGTAGAAAAAGGGCCTATTGTCCCGGTTCGTGAGGGCCTTCTGTCCCGGTTTGTGAACCAGGACTAAAAGGTCGTTACTAATGCCTTGGCCTTTAGTTCCGGATCTTACATGAACCGGGACAGAAGGTCCTCCACGTGGCCGTTGCGGCCAGCCCAGGCAGGGGGGCCTTTGGTCCCGGTTGGTGACACCAACCGGGACCAATAGGCATCCACGCGTCAGCATCTGGCTGGAGCTGAGTTTTTTTTTTGAAAGGGGCTGATTTAGGGGTTTTGGGGGTTAATTTAGGTTGTTATTAGGTAGCTATTAGAGAGAATTGTCCTCTCTTATAGCTCCGTGCTTGGTTTACCAACGCTACGTACTGCTATGCCTAAACGTGGCTTAGATTGAAGTGAAGGCAACATGTGGTGCATGTCAAAGTAATACTAATCCTAACTTGATCAAGTTTGGATTGTACTACTTTCGACATGCACCACATGCATGTTGCCTTCACTTCAATCCAATCCATGTTCATTTCACCCGCTGATATATAATAACTCTTCATGCGCGCATCATGCATCATCATATATAATAACAAGTCCTACTAATCATCATCATAGAGCTTCTACTCGTTATTAATAACAAGTCATACGATCATCGTCCTCATAGTCATCGAACCAACCCTACTTAATTGTTCTTAGCACATGATCATCAGTATTAGGTAGGACCGAAATACCCTCTTTAAGGTAAAATAGCATAAAACAATATAGACCCTGACTCTCCATTATGGAGAATGGAGATCATCCTGTCTCCAATTCTTGCGCTTCGCTTCCTTTTGCTTCCAAGAACCTCCTTGCGACTGTCCATACATTTTTTCCATTCTTTGATTTGCATGTCTCCACTTCTTTTAGAAATCCGGTATGGACAGTTGAGATTCGTAGGATGACCTGGTTGTATGTTCAAAACATCAAGCCTACCATTCTGATACATCAAATGAGGCACACAATCCTCTGGGATTATCTGTTGAAAAACATAGTAATAACTTCATAGTTAGCAATGATGTACTAGTTTTAGAAGTATGCAAAAGATGCACGGATGTCGTAATAGTAAGAAATCTTACCAGGGTATCTCCATAGTAGTTACCGTAGTTCAACACGTGCACTAGTGGCACGTATTGACCATAATGTGGAGAAGTTTTACAATAGATATTGTAATTCTCAAGATCAGTACAAAATCCGACCGGATGAGTTTTCTCCTTATAAGTTAACTCAGAGCCATCGGTGTAGTAGGTTCTGTCTACCATATTCCGCACATTGTTTGAACAATCAAAATAAGCTGTCAATAGAAATAAGTTGTCAACTATTTTGAAATGAACAATATAAATTAGCTAATAACTATGTTTGAGAAACTCACATAGCGGTAGAATTGGAGGCGTATCAACAAGGACCCAAATGTCCATATTGTCTTGCTCGATGTCAGGATCACCAAGATCCATGGTGACAAGCATACCCTCATCAAAACCATACATCTTGCAAAATGCTTCCCAATTTTTGCAACGAAAATGGGTTACGCTCTCAGAATTATACAGATTTACTTCAAAATCTATATCATGATGGGTCCTTAGGTGAATTTTCTTTGTTTCCATACTTTCATGGTCTTCAAAACCCATCCTCTCCAAGACGTAGCGTCTTGCATGGCATGGGATAAGCTAGCCGAATTGTAAAAGATGAAAAGTACACGTTGAAATAGTTGAAGTCGTGCTTAATTACGAAAAAATAACACTTGTCGTCGTTGCGTACCGTTTCAACATCGAAGGTCTCCTCCAGCTTAATACTGAAGCGCCGATCTTCGTCCAGGTGAGGCCTGTCGCACTGACCTCGGTCGTCGTGGCACCAGTCGCACTCCCCCGGGAGACTTTCGTCGTCCGAGTACGACATTTCCTATGTTCATAATTCAAATATTAAACGTCTACAATTAAATATATGTACTAAAAAACCTAAGTTAGATCATTATTATTCATCACGGGTTGACTATCGGTTTGTCGAGTCTTTTCTTGAAAACTCTCAGCTCACGTGGTGTATACATTCGACCGTTGGTGATGGTCGCTCCTCCATTTGTCCCCGAGTGCATTACACCAAAATGTCTAGCACACGGGAACAAAGGAGAAGCGACCCCCACGACAACAGTCGGGATTCTTCGTCCTCTCATATATATATGGTGGAACTCTCCCTCACTGATTCCTCTCTGACATTTGCGACCGTCGGTGATGGTAGCTCCTCCTTTCGTTCTCGAGTGCATTACACCAAATTGTCTAGCACACGGGAACGAAGGAGAAGCTACCCCCACGACAACAGTCGGGATTCTTCGTCCTCTCATATATGGTGGAGACTCGACAGACTTACAGTCAACCCGAAATATCGTTTAATTATCTTTCTAAAAGAGGATTTGGCTAGTCTCACCTCGATGTCGGAGGGGGCGGTGACGGGGACGACGGCGGGGATGATGGAGGGGCCGGGGGCTCCTAGATTTCTGCGAAAACAAAAACCCTATAAGCTATCAACTAATCATATGCATACGCCTTGCATAGTGCTCTCCAATTTTAGCATTCAAAGTAGGAGTAGTTTTCCACTTTGAGCATTCAATAAGCAAAATCAAATCACAAAATAAAGTAGTATTCAAATTAGGATGCATTCAATTATAAGCAAAACTACATCATCTCCATGCGTCCGTACATCGTCGAATATTATCACTAATACACCTCGAATACTATCATACATATAGCATCGCTAGTACAGCTAGAACTGTAGCGCCCGACGGATATCGGCGCGGGCGGTGGACACCCAAAGGGACGGAACCATCACAGGATCATAGCTCCAGTGAGATCCCTGAAGAACCTGCCAGGTATTGTCGAACCTGCCCTCCAACGCAACCATGTAGCGACGGACGTGCTGGTCCTCCTCGCTGACACGGTGACGTACCACCTCCGCGGTGTCCGGAAGCCTCGGCACCGTCACTGGCCCACGCGACCGCCACCAAACAAGGATCGGGTCAACGACGGGCTGGCTCCTCACCAACCTACGCCCACCGGAAGGTAGCACCTCCCAAAACCAGCCCGGCGGAGCCCAGTCCCGGACATGGCCCCTCTGATCAAGCCGGCCTCCTCCGCCGAGTCGACGACGAGGATGCGGGATAGGCATCGTCGACGTCGATGCGGGAATAATTGCTTTAACTAAAAAACAAACTAGTTCTATTAATTTCCTTGCTAAAAATAAACTACTTCTATAGTAAAATAAACTAGTTTTGTTAAATCAACTAGTTCAACTACTAATTAAGCACTTACTATAAATAAAATAAAGTAGTTTTATTAATTAATCAACTAGTTCAACTACTAAGCACTTACTATAAATAAATAAAATAAAGTAGTTCTTACTAAAAATAAACTACTTCTATATATAGTAAAATTTAATAAAGTAGTTTTATTAATTAATCAACTAGTTCAACTACTAAGCACTTACTATAAATATATAAAATAAAGTAGTTCTTACTAAAAATAAACTAGTTTAACTAGTTCTATTATTTTTCTAACTAATTCTATTAAACACTTTCTCTTCTTATTCTATGAACAAAATTACAACAGAAAAAAATCATAAAAATTCTATGAACAAGATAAAAATTCTATGAACAAAATTACAACAGAAAAAATTATAAAAATTCTCAGAAAAAATTGACATATTCTTTGCATATATATGAACACACAAACATTTGCATATTCAACAATAATATCACAAAAAAATCTATGAACAGAAAAAAATTCTAACATTTGCATATTCTAACAGAAAAAAATCTATGAACAAAAAAACTATGAACATCTAAATTAGGAAAATTCATATGAGCTCGCAAAGGGGGCGGCGATCGACGAGGAGGCAGGGCACGGGGGCGACGGTGAGGGGCGCGGCCACGGGCGACGAGGAGGCAGGGGGCGGGGGCGGCGACGGTGAGGGGCGCAGTGACGGGCGACGAGGAGGCAGGGGGCGAAGGTGAGGGGCGCGGCGATGGGCGACGAGGAGGCAGGGGGCGCGGGGCAGCGACGGCGTCTGGGCGGCGCGGGACGGCGTCGGAGGCAGGGCGACGACGGCGACGACGAGGCGCAGAGGGGCAGCCTGGCGGCGTCGTCGGGGCGGGATCGAAGAATTGAACGAAAAATTTCACAAGTGTTGTATATATAGACGGAGCATTGGTCCCGGTTCGTGACAGCAACCAGGGACGAATGCGACCTTTAGTCCCGGTTGGTGCCACCAACCGGGACCAAAGGCCTCTTTTCAGCAGCCCAAAGGGCGGGAAGCGGCGGCCTTTGGTCCCGGTTGGTGGCACCAACCGGGACTAAAGGGGGGCATTGGTCCCGGTTGGTGCCATGAACCGGTACCAATGCACCCCTTTAGTCCCGGTTGGTGGCACCAACCGGGACCAAAGGCCTCTTGCTGCCCGCGTCGCGGCCAAAAGTTTAGTCCCACCTCGCTAGTTGAGAGGGCTCGAGAGTGGTTTATAAGCGCTGCTGCGCCCACCCTCTCGAGCTCCTCTCAACTCCAGGCTTTCGGACCTAATCTGTCACTATGTGCCTGCGGGCCTACTAGGCCTCCTGCGGGCCTGAATCCTGGCCCATGGATGGGTTTCTAGTCGTATTCAGGCCGTGGTGGCCCAGTAGGTGGCATATTTTTTATTTTTTGCTTGTTTTATTTTTTGCTTTATTTATTTTGTTTTGTTTCTACTTACAACAAAAAACTTACTTATTTTATTTTATTTTGTTTCTAATTACTTATTTATTTTACTTTATGATAATTCTTTTTGCTATTAAAGTTTCTATCAAAAAAAGTTCTTTATGAAAATTCTTTTTGATTTTAATGATTTTGAACAGAAAATACTTCGATAATTTTAGTTGCCCCTCAATTTTATATGATTTTAGTTTCAATAATACTAGAGGTTTCTTATAATGTTTTGAACAGAAAATACTTTGTTAATTTTAGTTTCATAAATTCTATTAAAGTTTATTTTATTTTGTTTCTACTTATATGTTTTAATAAAGTTTATATTATTTTGTTTCTAATTACTTATTTATTTTATTTGTTATTTTGCATGCACCATTTTTCATGCATTTACTAATTATTTTGAGCTATAAGACCCTAAAATTGAAAAGCATTTCAAATGAACTCTGAAAAGGTTGAAAGTTGGCATGGTATCATCATTTCATCCACATAGCATGTGCAAGAAAGTTGAGAGGGTTACGGCAAAAACTGGATGCACTTCGTGTACAAAACGGACAATCTCTTTCAAAGTATCAGGATTTCATACGGAAACTCGTCTGTTACAAAGGGATTTCATTTTTTTAAACTTATTTGAACTCCTGACTTTTTGTGTGTTCAAAATGCACCATTCAAAGCCACATCATCATTTTTCAATCCTTTCTGACTTCATTTGTTATTTTTCATGCATTTACTAATTATTTTGAGCTATAAGACCATAAAATTGAAAAGCATTTCAAATGAACTCTGAAAAGGTTGAAAGTTGGCATGGTATCATCATTTCATCCACATAGCATGTGCAAGAAAGTTGAGAGGGTTACGGCAAAAACTGGATGCACTTCGTGTACAAAACGGACAATCTCTTTCAAAGTATCAGGATTTCATACGGAAACTCGTCTGTTACAAAGGGATTTCATTTTTTAAAACTTATTTGAACTCCTGACTTTTTGTGTGTTCAAAATGCACCATTCAAAGCCACATCATCATTTTTCAATCCTTTCTGACTTCATTTGTTATTTTTCATGCATTTACTAATTATTTTGAGCTATAAGACCCTAAAATTGAAAAGCATTTCAAATGAACTCTGAAAAGGTTGAAAGTTGGCATGGTATCATCATTTCATCCACATAGCATGTGCAAGAAAGTTGAGAGGGTTACGGCAAAAACTGGATGCACTTCGTGTACAAAACGGACAATCTCTTTCAAAGTATCAGGATTTCATACGGAAACTCGTCTGTTACAAAGGGATTTCATTTTTTTAAACTTATTTGAACTCCTGACTTTTTGTGTGTTCAAAATGCACCATTCAAAGCAACATCATCATTTTTCAATCCTTTCTGACTTCATTTGTTATTTTTCATGCATTTACTAATCCTTTCTGACTAACAGATGAGTTCTCGTCCGAAGCCCTGATACTCCGAAAGAGATTGTCCAGTTTGTACACGAAGTGTGTCCAGTTTTTGCCGTAACCCTCTCTACTCTTTTGCACATGCTATTTGGGTGAAATGATGATACCATGCCAAGTTTCAACATTATCAGAGTTCATTTTGTAGCGATTTTCAATTTCACGGTCATTTAGCTCTCTAAACAAATCGGTAAATGACTGAAAAACAGCAAATGATGTCAGAATGTGTTGGAAATTGATGACGTCGCTTTGAATGGTGCGTACTGAACGCAAAAATAGTCTGGAGTTCAATTAAGTTAAAAAAACATGAAGTGCCGGTGTAACAGATGAGTTCTCGTGCGAAGCCCTGATACTCCGAAAGATATTGTCCAGTTTGTACACGAAGTGCGTCCAGTTTTTGCCGTAACCCTCTCTACTCTCTTGCACATGCTATGTGGGTGAAATGATGATACCATGCCAAGTTTCAACATTTTCAGAATTCATTTTGTAGCGATTTTCAATTTCACGGTCATTTAGCTCTGAAAATAAATCGGTAAATGACTGAAAACAGCAAATGATGTCAGAAAGTGTTGAAAATTGATGACGTCGCTTTGAATGGTGCCTACTGAACGCAAAAAAGTCTGGAGTTGTAATAAGTTTAAAAAATGAAGTGTCGGTGTAACAGATGAGTTTTCGTCCGAAACAGGCCCTGATACTTCGAAAGAGATTGTCCAGTTTGGACACGAAGTGCATCCAGTTTTTGCCGTAACACAAGAAGTCCGGAGTTGTAATAAGTTATTAAAAATAAAAAAGAGGTGCAATGCTCGTTAGTTAGCTTCAAGCCTTTTGGAATAGTGTAGACTGCACTACACATAGCTCCATGCAGTCTACCTTATTCCTCAAGGCTTGAAGCTAAGCAACGTGAAGGTGAGCATTGCGCCTCTTCTTCATCGTCTCTGCACTCAGGGCTTATAAACCGCTCCTAGTGCCTCTCTCTTCGCGAGGTGGGACTAAAAACAGCTTAGTAAGAAACTCTAGTACCGGTTCGTGCCACGAACCGGTACTAAAGGTGCTCGTGGGGCCACAACCTCATTAGTACCGGTTCGTGGCACGAACCGGTGCTAAAGGTTCGCCACAAACCGGTACTAAAGAGCTACTCCCGCCTAGCCGTTGGAACCGACACTAATGGACATATTCAAAGCCACATCATCATTTTTCAAAGCCACATCATCATTTTTCAATGTATCATCAAATGAACTCTGAAAAGGTTGAAAGTTGGCATGGTATGATCATTTCATCCACATAGCATATGCAAGAAAGTTGAGAGGGTCCCGGCAAAAGGTGGATGCACTTCGTGAACAAAATGGACAAAATCTTTCGAAGTATCAGGGTTTCGGACGAAAACTCATCTGTTACAAAGGGATTTCATTTTCTCGAACTTATTTGAACTCCTGACTTTTTGTGTGCTTAAAATGAACCATTCAAAGCAGAGACTGATTTTGAATGGTGCATATTCAACACACAAAAAGTCTATAAAGAACGCCAACCCCAACATAAAAAATTAGCATAGATGCGCCTATAGAGAAAATTCAACCTAAATTCATAATAAATTTCTGTGAATTTCAGAGAAACTCACTATGAATTTATGTCAAATTCCCTGTATAAGGGCATCTATTTTCATTTTGAGAGGAGCTCAACAAGGCAGAGAGGGACGGGCTTATAAACCGGTGTGAGCGCCCTTCGGTTGGCGAGGTGGGACTAAACTGGACCAACCCTTTAGTCCCAGTTTGTGGCACAAACCGGGACTAATGGTCATGGGCCAGGGGCGAGGCGCATTGGTCCCGGTTCGTGCGTTGAACCGGGACCAAAAGGTCCAGACGAATCGGGACCAGTGGCCCGGCCGGCCCCCTGAGCTCACGAACCGGGACTAATGCACCCCATGGGTCCCAGTTCGTGCGGAACCAGGACTAATGGGCTGGCCAGGCCCGAAAGAAAGCCCAGTTTTCTACTAGTGCTTGGAGGAAAATCCGTATGCTCATTATATACACTGCTTTGCCCATCAATTGCAATTAGTTGTTGTTGTTGTTGATGCAAAGTGTTCTTCATCAGTAAGAGATTTTTTTGAATACACTAGCATGGTTGTCAACATTGTTAATGCTTCATGTAAAAGACATGATCAGTTCTCCCAAGAGCAACATGATGAATTTGTGCGCCAAGTGGAGGCTAGGGAACTTCCTGGGGGAAAGGGAAAAACCAATTAACTAACCTTGCACGACCTGGTGATACACGATGGGAGTCACATCGTATAGGACCTTGTGTGGACTAATTTCTATGTGGAAACCAGTTCTGAAGGTACTAGAAAATGTGTACAATGATGTTGATAATGTTGCACAAAGAACCTCAGCTGGGGTGGTGGGGGTAGATAAAGCACATGGAGACATTTAAATTTGTTCTCATATTGCATCTTATGATTAGATTATTGGGAAAGATTAATGATCTATCACAGTGCTTGCAACAAAAAAACAACACATTGTGCGTTCTGTGGGATTGATTAAAATCACAATGGACAAAATGCAAGAGATAAGGCAGAATGGGTGGGATGAGCTCTTCCAAGAGGTAACTGACTTCTGTCTCAAATACAATATTGTAGTGCCAAATATGGAAGATACAAGAACTGCTAATGGTCGTTCAAGAACTTGAGGCGGTCAATTGGTAACTTACCACCATCATTTTAGAAATGAAATATTCAATGTGGTGCATGATCAAATTATTGTGGAATTAAACAACGGCTTTATTGAAATATCTACTCAATTGTGAAGATGCATTGCTTGTCTTGATCTGAAGAATTATTTTGCCAAATATTGTGAAGACAAGCAGCTTGTTGACCTTGCTAGTTTGTATGTTGCCGATTTCTCTGCATATATGAAGTTAGTTCTGTCCTTAGTAATCAATTGGACTCATTCATTCATGAAGCAAGAGTTGATCCACATTTGATGAATTGAAATGACATTGGTCATCTTGCCATGAAGATGGTTTTGAGTAATATGCACACAAATTTCCGTTGGTTTACCGCCTTGTTGAGTTAGCATTAATTTTACCTGTTGCAACTACAACAGTGGAAAGGGCCTTCTCAGCAATGAGCATTATCAAGACCGACTTGAGGAACAGGATGGGTGATGATTGGTTGAATCACAGAATGGTATGCTACATTGAGCGAGATGTATTTGTTAGTATTGAAGAGTCAAAGATGATTGAGCGATTTCAGGATTATCGCACACGCAAAGGCATTTCACCTCGTCCTAGAGGTAATGTTTCATATTTTGCATCCAGTAGCAAATTTTTTTACTTGCTTTCTATGCACTTACTTGCATACCAAATTTTATACTTGAAGGTGAATCATCTGTTACAATTGAAGATGAAATCACGGGAAGCTAAAATCAAACAACCCTTTGATTTGGTACCCTCTTTTGTATTATTTATCCTTTATATTGTCTTTTGTTATGTGTTACATTACCAGATGAATCACTATTAAATAATATGTTCAGATTCTTATGGGTTGCAAATGAACGTTAATTTTGGTATGCCTTAAAACTGTGGTAGTTTTTGAGAAAAAAAATTGGCCCTTCATTTTTGGCCCGGGGCGTCGGCCAATCCTGGCTACGCCGTTGCACGTGGGTGGCATCAAGCCCCACCTAGACCCGGTCAAACCTGTGGAAACCGTGGATGGGTAATCTTGTGTGAAGTTTGGATCACCAAAACCTTCAGAAGTCGAAACGGATCCGCTGTTGTAGATGCAATTTTCTTCACACGTAGTTTTCCTTCGATCCAAAAAAACACAGGGCTTGTAGCGACTCGGCGGCGGCGTAGGAAACATTGCTGGCTATCGACTTCTTGGCGACTTGCCGTAGGGAACCGATTGCAACCCTAATTTCCTGGAATTTTAAATCTCACAGACTGTAAACTCGATGAACTTGAAGCTGATCCAACTCCTTCCAAACCGGCTCTTCCTCATCCAGAAAATTGCAAGCTTCTTGACCCTTGAGAAAAATCCCTCCAAGAACTCAACACCACCGTGCACAGGCCCCATTGTGGGCGCCAACTGTCGTGGAATTGTCACGGCAGATGTCCTAGTGTGAGGACTTAGCCGTGAGGCCAACGCATCTATGTAGTAGCTTGAGAGGGGTTGAGTGAGACGAGAGGCGCGAGGTTTTTACCCAGGTTCGGCCCCTCACGATGGAGGCAAAAGCCTACATCCTACTTCATTGATATTGACGATGATGATCACGATTACAGGGGTGCTCTATCTCGAGCGCTATTGACTTGTCTGTCTATCTAGACTTATCAAAAACCCTCCCCTCTTGGGGTGCCCTGGCCCTCCTTATATAAGTTGGAGGGGCGGGTTACATGACTAGTCCTAGTAGGATTAGGATTACTCTATTGCAAGTGGAGTCCTAGTCTTGCTTCCTTTGTAGGAGAATATTCCTTATGCCTTTCATCTCAAGCCGGCCCACCATATCATGAGCCGGCCGTCTGGGCCTTGGGCCTTGTCGTCCGTCTGACTCGCCCGCCGGGTCACCAGCGAGTCACAATGTTCAGGCGGGTTGTCCGTAAACCACCAGGTCCGAGCGGGTCGCCAGTGAGTCGCCAATCTCCGGGCGGCTTACAAATGAAACGCCAAGTCCCAGCCGGGTCATACCTCCGGCCGGATCACACCGCGGGGTATATCCCCAACATAAACCATTCAGTTTGCGTCAAGATTCATACTCTCCTTATATAGAAACGTCTCTCCTTATTCATCTGGATCTGGCACTTGGATGTTGTCGGCCGGCGCAGAGTGGTGGTCTTCTCCGCTGGCCTCATCGGATCGTTGGATCCGGCGCCTGGAGATCTACTGCGGCAGTTCTTCTTGATCCTCCTTCCTGGTGGGTTGAGCCCCATGGCACTTGCATCTCTGCTGGTTTCGGTTCGTGGTTCGCTGTCGGATCCGGAACAGACGGAGGTTTGGTGGTATAGGTTAGGGACCGGAGGAAACTTTGGTCGGCTGGTCCGGCCCAGCTTCGGCGGCATCCCTCAACGCCATTACCCTCCCTGGAGGCGAAGCCAAGGTCCCTCCTATCCACATCCGAACCCCTCCCGGACGAAAGTCCAAAATTCAGTCTGGATTGGGCAGCGGCGGCGTCCTGCGCGTCGTAACCTCCATGGAAGTGTCGTCTTGGGAGGCTTAGATGGTTAGGCGAGAGATGCTATGAGTGGTGGGCTCCGTGTAGCTCCAGCAGCGGCGACGGTATGAAGGTTGGCAGGAGGAGGGCCGTTGTATCTACCGCGTCTATGACGACGAGTATTGGCGGCATGGTGCAGTTGGATCTCGACGACGGACACGGCTGGATGAACGAGCGCAGGGAGGTGGGCCTGTTTGGCGCCGTGGCAGCGTTGACGGCTGGCCTAGCAAGGTCGATGCATCTGTACTTGCTCTGAAGATGGATCGGTGAAAGATGGCGGTGACGACCCTTGCAATATGCGCATGTGATGCCCACTAAAAGTGTGCCGGACCGGTGTGTTACCTAGACCAGGTGTTGTGGCTTGGATGGGGCATTCGACACTAGATGTTAGGTGTTAGTACGATGTCTGTTTGGTATTAGGCTCAGATATTCAGCACCCCTTCATCACAGAGATAGAAGTAGCGACAGATATTGCCAAGATGATGGTTTCAGGCTTATTGATATATTACCTTGTAATGGCTTTATGAATAATTAATAAGATGGCTGCATGCATCACCCACATGTAGAGGCCGGAGGTACATCCTCCTGTTCAAAAGAAAAAAAGCTCAAGGCTAGTGTCAGCAAGTCACTTATAGAAGTCTCGGACCAAAGTCTGCCTCTTTGCTGGAAAGAGCTGAAGGTATTCAAATCTGTGTCAGACGTCAAGAAAGAATTCAAGTCACTTTTCTTGAGTTTGCCCAGAAGTCTTGTCATGGAGACCCCTCCTGAAAACAACCCCATTGTCACCGTAACCGTAAGCGACGGATAACTAACTGACACTAATGTTTACTAAACATTGACTGAAAAAATAAGAGCTAAAATGTTCTTATATTGTTGTGCCAGAAGTATGGGAATGTATCCTTAGGCATCCTTTACGGTACGCCGTACGCGGCTAAACTGATATTCAGCACAACTGGAGGTATGAATTCACAGACACAGTACCCAGTTTCTAAAATTAGGATATCATGAATCTTGTAATAATTGCGATTGATCTTGTGTTCTGTAGACATCACAATGCAGGATCAGATGATAGTAATTGCAATTTATCCCTCATCACCTTATGGCTCTGTCCATTCTGTTTTAAACAGGGGAAATGTTGTGGGGAACATGGTCTGATAGCTGAAAGCCGTCGACTCGTCGGCCAAAACGAAAAATGCATGTCTCGAAAAAATTGCTATATAAAGTTGCCCACTACTACTGGGCACAATTCACTGTTACTCAAAAATGTACTATGTCTCGGCAAACAATGGATTTGAGGTACTCGTTCACAGCCATCATGGTCAGCTGTTCATGTCAGACCAGTAGGTGACTCACATCAACAACATTTCTGGGGAATTTGATCATTTGCTCCTGCTAAAAACATCACGCCTTTATTCCACACCCTAGTCAGACCACGGCGCCGGCACCGGCGTCCCTCAAGCCGGTGGGAGGGGGAGCGCGGCGACGGTCTTCTTCCAGGCGGGGCGGGCGGAGATCTCGTCCCACCACGCCTGCACGTGCGGCCTGGCCGCCACGAGCTCCGCCGCCCGGGGTGTCAGGCTCATGACGAACAGCTGCGCCATGTGGTTCACGTCGGCGAGCGTGAACGCGTCGCCGGCGAGGTACCTGTTCCCGGCGGCGAGGTGCGCGTCGTAGACGTCGAGCACGTCGGCGACCTTGCGGGCGAGCGCGTCAACCGCGGCCGGGTCGGGCGGCGCGCCGCCCGGCAGCCGGGGCCTGACCCGGAGCTCGTACACCAGGTCGGCCACGGCCGGGTAGAAGTGGTGCGACTCCACCTCCAGCCACACCTCCAGCTTCGCCGACGGCGTCACCGGCAGCAGGTCCGTGCCCGAGGACCGGTACTTCGCCGCGATGTACCGGCTTATGGCGCGCGACTCTGCACGCGATCCCAAACCAAGTCCGAGCAAATTCGTGCAGTTGATTAGCCCAAAATGCTTACAATTAACTCCGGCGAGTCTGAAAGATTGAGTTTCTTGGGCGTACCGAAGAGGGTGTCGTCGCCGTCCTGGAATGCCGGGACCTGGCCCAAGGGCTGCACGACGCACGCAAACGAGGTAAAAATTAGTGAACGATCGCATCGGCTGATGATCAGTAGCTGGGGAGTGCGTGGGCGGGCGTACGTACGTTGATGGCGAGGAACTCCGGCGACTTGGTGTCGTCGACGACGACGAGCTCGTAGTCGAGCCCCTTCTCGTTGAGCAGCGCCGCGATGCGCACCGAGTTGGACGACAGCTCGTACCCGTACAGCTTCCTTGTGCTCGCCGCCGCCGCCGCCGCCTCGGCCATGGTGCCTCGATCGCTTCTCTTCTGCTGGCAAGCACGGTGCGGCGACCGGCGAGATCCAAGATCGGAAGAGCTGCGGAGGGGAGCGTGGTAGGTGGCCGACAGAGCAGAGACTGCAAGTAGATACCAATGGCACCCCACCTAACGCAACCGGATCCTCTAAGAAGAAAAGTCAACCTAGCGTAAAATAAAAAATAAAAGTTAAAGAATATTGACAGGTTGTTTACTTTACTGTAGACATAAATAATCTAAAATTAATTTTATTTCAACATCAGTTGGTTTGTGTGTAATTATTATAAATGTACTTCGTAGTTCTGTAATTTACAGATTAATTTAATTTATTTTAGCCTTAATCATATGAATTAAAAATGGATTGAAAGAAGGCATATTAGGGTACGATATCTTCTCTAACATTCCTCTTGTATGTTAGAGGATCCAGCTCCCCACCTAACACGCCGCTTCGGGTCAGCTCTGCATATGTACTAACCATGGAAGCAACCACACTTGGTTAATTATTAGGGAAACGATTTCCTACGAGGCCGGTCGGTCGCGTCGCTCGCTCAACGCGGCAGGCTACACCCACCAACGCCATCACGCGTCCTTACGGACCCAAGCACATCCCTTCTTATTCCCTCTTGCTGGACTCTTCTCCCCTGATGCGCGCCGCCATGTTCGCGCTCCTTCTCATGCTTGTCGTCATGGTCATCTCTCCTCCTCTCGCCTAGTGCTTGTCGCCGTGGCCTCCTCCTCCTCCAACCTCAGCGAGTTTTTTCACAATTCCACAAATGTCGTAGCCGACATGCTCGTCGCTGGAACTCGCGTGGTTGCGTACTGCATTCCACAGCCATGGATGCGAGCTCTTGTTTAGGGTGGAGGCCATGTTGTTTTATGAGCTCAACCGTTGCGGCCCCGTGTTGCCACCGACTTTTTTTTGGCTGGAACTGACCATGCACTTTGCTGGAATGCGAGGTCGATGGCCGCGGCCGGCGATGCTATTTTGGCTATTTTTATAATAATATATTTTTTATTATTTTTTAGAAATATTACGCCAATTTTCTTTCTTTCAAAAATAATACATAGTCAGCCATCTGGTGGCCGACTGGATCCAGTGGTCAAGAGTAGGCCGATTAGTACCCTGTCAGCTAACAGCAGGTCGATTGGGCTCCTGTCGGCTAACTGTTGACCGACTGGAACTAATTGGCTTACGGTAGGCTGACTGGAACTAATTAACATACAGTAGGATGATTAGTTCTTATTGACTTACAGTAAGTTGATAGGTGCATGCCCCATTTAGAACTAATCGGCTCATTTAGAACTAATCGGCTTACTGTAAGCTAATTAGTTCCAGTCGGCCTACTGTAAACCAATTAGTTCCAATCGGCCAACAGTTAGCCGACAAGAGTGGGCAGGAGCCCAATCGGCCTGCTGTTAGCCAACAGGGTACTAATCAGCCTACACTTGGCTGACTATGTAGTATTTTTGAAAAAAAATAATTCAACGTAATATTTCTGAAAATTAATAAAAAAATGTATTATTTTAAAAAATAGTGCTATTTTTGCTGCAGCAGGCGATTTTTTTCCTAGAAGCGGCGACTGTCGCGACAACGACTTGCGCACGGCCACGATGACAACAGGGGTGTTGCAACTGGCAGCAGAAATGTTGGAATCATGGTGCAACTTGGCTGGAACCGGTGAGTTCGATTGCTACATCTAGCGACACAAAATGTTGCGACCTGCACGGCAAGCTTCAACCGGCGGCGATGACGATAATGATTTTGCTGCAACCTTGTCTCCATTTTGCTACGGCCGACAATGAAATTTGTTGCTATGACGGCGGCCATGGTTTTTGCGACCAACAGGGGTTGTTCCTCGGTGAGAGACGGTGAGCGTGGCGACTAAGGAGCGAGCGGTAGTGGCCGGCAGTAGCGGGACGAGGGAGGGGTGCGGAGAGGGCACGAACGAGCTTGCTCTGTGTGTGTGTGTGGGGTGTGTGTGTGTGTGTGTGGGTGGGGGGGGGGGGGGATTTGACCCGTGTTGGAGGAAGGAGAAGAAACAGATCACGCAGGACTACTCGCTCAAATCGGATGGCTCCTAGCCGACCGGTCGCCTGGCGCCTAACAGTGACCACTGTTAATTCCTCATAGTCATCTGACGTAACGTGTATTAGTCCACCCCCCACATTCGGACAAATGCTTTGAGGGCATGTGCATAGTTTTAAAAAACTGGTGGTTGGGTAGGAAAAAACTAAACCGGTGATCCCAATTGGTTTTATAAGCCCCATGGACCGTTCTGCTACTAGACCAGTAAAATTTGAATTAATCAAGCGGTTGTTTTGAAAAAAATTGAAATAAAACCAGGCGATTCAGCCAGAAAAATGTTTTGTGAAAATTCAGATGGAGTGAGAGTCCTACAGATTTGATGTCGTGACTTAGATAACCGTGGGTCAATAACAACGCCAGCTGGGCTTAATTGTTGCCTAGTTTTAGGAATACTTTCTATTTAACCAACTTTTAGTCTATATACATATCTATATCTATATCTATATCTATATCTATACCTACTAATAAAGTAAGGTGCGTTTCTTCAATTTTTTTCATCCGTTCACAGTTGAAAATATTTTTTTCTATCCGAGGTGGTACTAAACTTTTTTGCGTCTATCCGCTAGAAAAGAAAATAATTGTGCCAGTATTCGTAATTGGACCACGCACACTTCGGCCCAACTAAGCTAGCCCACTTATTATTGCCAATGCAGTTAGGAAGAACTTATTTCTCGCATAAGGTGATAAATAGTTGAAGCTGCCCACATGGCGCCTAAGACTTGGCCGGCCCATTTCCCCTTTTTCGTTGTCTTATTTCTATTTTTCCTTTTCTGTTCCTTTGTATTTCTCTTTTATATTTCTTTTTCCTTCTTTATTTTTTTGTCAAGTAAAAAATTTACAAAAATTCAGAATTTAAATATTTGTTCAAACATTAAAAACTGGGTCAAAATCCAAAAAACAATTTCCTGATTTGAAAAATGTAGGAAAATTTTAAAATAAATCCTATTTCGAAATTTTCTCATTTTTTAGAAAAATGTTTGTGTTCTTAAAATATTCTTCAATGTTTGCTTCTAAAAAATTAATTTTTATAAAATATTCCATATTTCAAAATATTCTTGTTTTAGTGAATATTCACAAATCCAAAATATATTTCGTCCAAGAAAATCTTATCTAAAATTGTTTTGCATGTTTTCCTTTTAAAAAATCCAATAAATCACAAAGTTTTGTGTTTTTATGAACTTTTCATGTTTTCAAAATATTGTTTGTGAATTTAAAAAGTATTAATGTTTCTAATTTTGTTCATGTATTTTCAAAAATATTGGAATTTTCAATATACAATTGTTCGCCATTTTTCAAAATTATTCGGATTTACAAAATTGTTCACGTTTCCAAGAATATTCGCCAATTAAATTTTTAATGTTAAAAATAATAAAAATATTTCTAATCTGACGCTATTGTATTTTCTTCAATATTCGCGCTGGCCATTGGTTACCGGTGCGTGTTCGTTCTATGCTGGTTGACTATAAATGGAAGTAATTGTGGGCATGTGCCAGTGAAAAAGAATATATTGTTTTGCTTTAGTTAGAGAAAAATTATGGGCACTTGAGCACTAAAATAATCCAAGAGAATAAACTCTCAAAAGGAAGGGACATTCATGCCTGATTATGCTAATGAAACGGGATTTATGCGTTGCAAATAATAATCCACCTGGTTACGCCGTCGTAGGATAGAGTGGTCGAAACAATCGTGTCCTAAAGGTTGCCTCGCAACCACCAAATAAGGAGGCAGGCACAACACAAGATGAAGGCAGATCTTGAGGAAAAAAGGCATGAGTTGGGTGCTCGCTATCATGCCGACCAACCGCACCACTATCAAGATTTCCCGTGTCAAACATGTCCAGCAAGAAGACCATGACTCTTTGCTCTGGCGCCTACCATTGTGGAGACCCTTTTTTTATGACACATCAATTATCTTTCCCGTTGCTTCTCGCAAAAAAAATCTCTTCCGTTACAACGCACGGGCATATGTGCTAGTTAACATATAAAGGCATGTTCAATGCGAACTCTCAAACCATCCGCGTACTTCCAGACCGCACGGTTTGGACGTATTTTGTTATCAAATGTGGTCTTTGATACATCTCCAACGTACCTATAATTTTTTATTGTTCCATATTACTATAGTATCAATTTTGGATGTTTTATATACAATTATATATTATTTTTTGGGACTAACCTATTAACCTAGTGCCCAGTGTCAGTTGTTGCTTTTTACTTGTTTTTGGCTTTTTAAGAAATCAATATCAAACACAGTCCAAACGGAGAAAAAAATAGATTAATTTTTGCTAGACCAGAAAAGACCCTAGAAGGTTCGGGAGAAGATCTGATGAGCCATGAGGGAGTGACAACCTCGGGAGGCGCGCCCCCCGTCATGTGGGCCCCTCGTGGCAACTCTAGACCTAATTATGCCTCTATAAATTCTCAAACATTCCCCTGACACCATACAGCCACCCGAAAATACGTTTTCCGCCGCCACAAGTTTTTGTTCTCGCGAGAACCCATCTGGAGGCCTTCTTCGGTACTCTGCTGGAGGGGAATCGACCACGGAGGGGCTCTACATCAACCTTCCTGCCCTTATAATGATATGTGAGTAGTTTACCACAGACCTACGGGTCCATAGCTAGTAGCTAGATGACTTCTTCTCTCTATCTGATCTTCAATACTATGTTTTCCTCGATGATTTTGGAGTTCTATTCGATGTAATCACTTTTTGTGGTGTGTTTGTTGGGTATTGATGAATTCTGAGTTTATGATCAGATTATCAATGAATATAATTTTATTGATATTTGAATTTTTTTTATGCATAATTATTATAGCTTTGTATTTCTCTTCAATGTATTGATTTGATTTGGTGGTGCTTTCTGATGGGCTCAATCTTGCGGTGACCTATATCCCAGTAACAGAAGGGGACAAGACACATATTTGTATTGTTGCCATTAAGGATAAAAAAAATTGGTTTATTCATACATGAGTTAACTTTGTCTACATCATGTCATCTTGTTTAAGGCGTTACTCCGTTCTTTATGATCTTAATATTCTAGATGCATGCTGGATAGCGGTCGATGTGTGGAGTAATAGTAGTAGATGCCGGTAGGAGTCCGTCTACTTGTCTCAGACATGATGCCTATATAAATAATCATTGCCTTGGATATCGTCATGATTATTCGCTTTTCTATCAATTGCCCAACAGTAATTTGTTTACCCACCATATGCTATTTTCAAGAGAGAAGCCTCTAGTGAAAACTATGGCCCCTGTGTCTAGTTTTTATCATATATTAAAATCCCAAAAATATCTTTCTGCAATTTTATTTACGTTATTTTTTTATATTTTTGTGCTATCTATCTATCACTACGAGATTTGATCCTTGCAATTAAGCGCCGAGGGGTTGACAACCCCTTGTTCGTGTTGGGTGCAAGTATTTGTTATTTTGTGTGTAGGTACTGCTAACGAGGTGTTGTGTGGTTCTCCTACTGGATTGATAAACTTGGTTCTTAATTGAGGGAAATACTTATCTCTACTGTACCGAATCATCCTTTCCTTTTCGAGGAAATCCCGATGCACCTCACAAGTAGCAGTCATGTATCCGCCCGTTGGGCCGGTCTGGATGTCTTTTTTCCCATAAATTGGAAGCAAACCAAGGGGGGGAGGGGCTTTGCGGGTGTCCGGTGTGGGGGTCAGCCTTGAAGCTGCCCTAATTGTTTATGCGATGCAACGGGCACATGCATATTCTAGTGGTTCAACACTAATTATATTTGACATATGTTTTGCACGCATCATATTTTTGATTTTGATAAGATTTAATTTGGTTTGAGTATGAGCAGGGAATGCAAGGCAAATTTTGATTTAGTTGAGGTTTTGATAAGATTTGATTTGATTTGGGTATTCATAGGGATGGAAAGATATTTTTTGATTTAGCTGTGATTTTGGGAAGATTTGATTTGATTTAATTGAGTTAATCATAGACATAATTTTGTCAAAGTAGCAATTTGGTATGGATTATTCCAAATTACTCTATTTATTTTGGTTTAATTTTGTGCAGTATCGATTGAGAGTATCAAAAATCAATAGAACACCTAAGAAAGAGGGGGTAATGGGGAGGATAAAATCAAGGAAAAAGGGGAAATGACGGAACCAACTTCTCTTTTAATAGTATATAGAGATCATTACTGAATATTTATTATTTCATGATTAATACTACCTTCATCCGGTGAAAAGTGTATATATAAAATTTTAAAACAAATTATAGAGTGAAGTAAAAAATGCATTGGAAAGGTGCAAGCCACCATCTCTTCTCTTGAATTACCTAACCTTCAATGAGCTAAGTATAAGTACATGTAGAAATTAAGAAGACTATATGTACAATATTATTGGTCTTGATTATCGTATAATAAAAGAGAAACATTTTTTTACTTTAAAGTGCATTGAAAAACATAAGTACACTCTTTTATGAACAATTTTAAAATGCATTGAAAACATAGAAGTACACTCTTTTATGGACAATTTTAAAGCCGAACGTACATTCTTTTGAGACAAATTTTAGAATCAAACATACACTCTTCATCGGACGGATGAAGTAGGTGAACCAACGATACGACATGTGAAAACCTGAACAAGCAGGGTCACCGGTCTGGTTTTTAAAACCATGGGCGCGTGGTATGTCTCGGCTGAACAAGAGCAAACCCCGGTCTCTTCTCGTGGTCCGCACTTTGCACTCCATGCTCCATGGTCCATCCATGTACACGCTCATCATGTCACCAGGCCCGGTCCTGAGGGGGGCGGGGGAGGGGGGGGGGGAGGGCGGCCGTCCCGGGCCCCCCAAAGTCAAGGGGGCCCTTTGACCAGGACGCAGGTCAGTTCATCATCTAGGGGCATGCAGTCGCGACACACCCTCACGTAGCAGGTGACTGACAACAGACCACACACGATTACGTCGTTGTATTTTTATCCTTCCGATCACAAAAAGGGGCCCTAGTAACCAACGTATGTTCAGATTTTGGGCCTGGCCTAGCGCGTGAGTCATTGTGGAAAGAGGTAAAAGCACCTCAGGTACCCCAACTTGCATAGAATGTGATGATTTAGTCCCAAACTTGCAAAATGCAACTCCATCACACCCCAACTTGCACTGGATGTGATGATTTAGTCCCCGGCCTATCACAACGTGACAAGTGGCAGCCAGCTAGTCGGACTGGTCGTCGCCCACACTTTTGCAAAAAACACCCTGCCGTTTTGCCTAATCAACCCGCAGTACATGGCCACCTGAATTAAATCTGCCTCCAACATGATCATGCACACCGCGCGGTGCGTCCAGTTCGCCGAGGGCGGCCCGGATCACGAGGTAAGCATAGGGTGCTCCGGCGGCGGTGGTAGCGCGAAAGAAGAAGAGTTGTGGGTGAGCGTCGACGGGAAGCGCGGTGCAGGCGCGGCCGCCGCGGCTGAACTTCAGGGGGAACCAGACCGTGTTCGTGGACGGAGCGCCGGTGGACGTCATGTGGGACCTGCACGGCTGTTGGTTCCGGGAGCCTACATACGGCAGCGCCATGGTCATGCTCTGGGCGCGCAGCGCGCTGGAGAGCCAGTGTTCTCGCTCGTCCGCCAGGCCTCCAGGCCGGGGTTCTCGCTCGTCCTCCAGGCCTTCAAGTCCCGCGCTGATGGGCTATCATCTGCCCCTGCCCATTGATCATACATGTAGCTACTCCATTCAAATGAGAAGACGGCGAACTTCGTGGAATTAAGCAAACTGCCTGTTTCACTGAAGTCGAAGGGATTAGTAAGTTTACAAGCAACATGATCATGAACATAACAGGTGAGTGTGTAGTGTAGGCAAATTTCATCTCCCTTGCTAGTTGATTTTACTCTTCTCCGAATCATAACTTGTGATGTGTGCAAGTACAGTTAGCAAAGAACAGCAAAAAAAAGTGTGCAATAGTTTGGATCCTTCTGTGTTGAATGGTGAAATCATACTTTAGATCCTTCTGTGTTGAAAGATGAAATCTTACTTTGGATCCTTCTGTGTTGAATGATGAGGTGGTGTAGATATGGTGGGCAATAGTTTCTGCTTGTTGCCACTTACCTTCACTACTGACTGTTCTTATGTAAATACACCAATAAGAGTGGTACAGTTACAAGTGATTGTTGCAGCATAAATAATCTATCAACAGGTAATAGTAGATGTAATTCTACTAATGCTGAGGGGTATTATCAACCTACTGTTTGATTGCCATTGACATTCACATGTTATCCTGGTGAGACCAGTCATGAAATTTTAGTTACCAAAAGAAAAGAAGATATGGATACATGATGCTTTACTAGACATACACTGTCTTCCCAGTCCCAAGTAGATGCAAACAGTTGATGTTCGGGAAGAAACTGTGCATGCCTGCCTGAGTACTTGAGTGTGATAAGCAGTCAACTGCTTGAGTGTGATCAACAAATAATGTGGTGCTTTAAGAAAAAACCTGAATGAATTCTCATATTTACATCAACTCCCTGTAAAACTAACATATAACAGCCATCCTTGCACACATGAAAATGTTTTTGATTCTACAGGTCTGCTAAGACCGCAGGAGAAGGAACTTCACGCAGCTTCTAGCTAGGCCTTGCATCATGGCAGCAAGCCAACACCGCGAGGACTCTCTATGTTTGATTTCACTGTCTTGCAAGTAAAATATCTGACACTCTTGTGTTGTAAGCTGTACATTGCCGAGACTGTGGATAATGTTTCTCTCTTTGCATCATTGAGGTAAGAGGAGACCGTCCAAGAAAAAAGATCACCACCGTAGAGACCAAATGCTAAAGAATGGGGGCATCATCCACAGCGGGGAATTGGAAACAGATTTAATTCAGGTGGCCATGTACTGCGGGTTGATTAGGCAAAACAGCAGGGTGTTTTTTGCAAAAGTGCGGGCGACGGCTGTTCCGGCCCGCTGGCTGCCACTTGTTGCGCTGTGATAGGTCAGGGACTAAATCATCACATCCAGTGCAAGTTGGGGTATGGTGGAGTTGCGTGTTGCAAGTTTGGAACTAAATCATCACATTCCCTGCAAGTTGGGGTACCTGAGGTGCTTTTACCTCTTGCGGAAACGTCCCAGCCCTAGTCCCCTTTTTTCTCCATAGACCGCCGACGCCAAACTTCCAGTCCCCAATTGTGGCGATCACATCGCGGCCGATCTGCCGATGCCATGACCGCGGCGACGTAGGACGAGCACGCCGGTTGGCTCGTCATCAGGCTTTTGGTAAGAATCGCTTCGCATGTATTTTATCGAATCTTGTGGGGTCTATATGGATTTTGAGATTACTCTCTTCCCCTGCTCCCGACGGGAAAATATATACTAACCATGAGTAGGATTTCCTTTTGGCATTCAAAACTTAGGAAGTGTGATGTTACAGATTGATTACGAAAATTTGGAGCATGGGAGATGATGTCTACTAAAGTAAGATTAACTCGGTGATTAATTTTATGGTTTTGTAGGGACGCTGCAAAAGCTTTATCTCAAAGGCGTTTGGATGGTTCCTTCCCTGTAGAAGATTTGAACTTAAAATCTCCAGAACCAAAGTTGTCAGAAAATATTGCTTTTGGATCTGCAGATGATATCAAGTAATATACCGAATCTTCTGTTGGACAATTTTACTCATATAGTTGATGAAAGTATATGAAACATAACTCATTATCTGTGTTATCTCTAGGGTTTAGAAGATGGTTCTAATGCTTGATCAAAGAGAACATGTATAACAAGGTACTACTGGATGTGTTGATGATGGCCGAGGTATGCTGCCTTATTTGATCATTACTGTCCTACTCGAAGTAGCACATACATCTTTTGGAGAGAGGTATAGATTGAGGAAAGCAACGTGAAGTTTGTAATTGTCCCGAGAGAGGTTAAATGGTTTGATAACTTTATGCATTTAGGAGATTGATATTCATACCATCAATGAACCTACATCTAAGAACTTTATAATTTTTCTTAAGGTAAAACTAGCACATATGCCCGTGCGTTGCAACGGAAGAGATATTTTTTTTGCGAGAAGCAACGGGAAAGATAATTGATGTGTCATAAAAAAAGGGTCTCCACAATGGTAGGCGCCAGAGCAAAGAGTCATGGTCTTCTTGCTGGACATGTTTGACACGGGAAATCTTGATAGTGGTGCGGTTGGTCAGCATGATAGCGAGCACCCAACTCATGCCTTTTTTCCTTAGGATCTGCCTCCATCTTGTGTTGTGCCTGCCTCCTCATTTGGTGGTTGCGGGGCAACCTTTAGGACACGATTGTTTCGACCACTCTATCCTACGACGGCATAACCAGGTGGATTATTATTTGCAACGCATAAATCCCGTTTCATTAGCATAATCAGGCATGAATGTCCCTTCCTTTTGAGGGTTTATTCTCTTGGATTATTTTAGTGCTTTTTTTTAACATAAAGATTTTATTAACTTAGGAGCATTTGACAGAGACAAGCGCGAAAGGAAGCACGCTAGATACAGAGAGGGAATCCCTAGTTGAACAAAGTCCTGCATGAAGACATAAGCAACGAAACAGTACATGGTTGTTTTTAACTTTCAAAGCTAGGCGTGCAAGATGATGCGCCTTGACATTGTTTCCCCTGCTAATATGAGCAACTTTGCCACTCTGAAAAGAAGGACTGTTTTGTATCTGTGCAAGCAGTGGCCTGTTGTCCCATGGACCTGGAGCAGAGAGAATGTCCGTCGATTTTGCTGCCGAAACTAGCACTAAACAATCCGTAAAGAAATGTGGATCCTGAACATTGAGTATTTCCGCCAGCCTGGTTGCAAGCATGAGACCAAAAGTCTCAGCTTGAAGAGGAGAAGAAGCCATAGGAGACATAGCTGCAATGTGAAGTTGATGGATTCGATCATTATTCTGAACCTGAATGAAGACTCCAATTCCTGCCTGTTTAGGAGTGTGAGCTAGATGTATTTCCCACGCAGCATCACAAAAGATTGTGTTGCCTGAAAAAGAGTGTGGATTTTGTATTGTCGGCTGCACCAATTGGTCCTGTAAGCAATGCATAGCATGAGCTTCAGCAGGGATTTCTCCTAATTTGGTTTCTTGTATGATTGCGTTTGCCGCTGCATACACCTGAGAGGGCCTGCAAAATTTCCTAGCAAAGAGAGCATCATTTCGAGATTTCCACAGGCACCACAGAAAAGTATACAAGTTAGAAGGATTAATTTGTGGATTATATGTCTAATATTCTTTTTTCTAAGAATTTCCTAGGAAAGCTCATTGCGATTATAAGAAACTTTTGGTGGACAGGTGTAAGAGATGAACCTACTACAGAAAGCTTGTGCCTAAGGGCATGGGCGGACATTTGCGTTGAGAAGAAAATTGGCGGCTTAGGCATCAGAAACTTGCAGGCAATCAACCAAGGACTTATTCTTTCGGCGGCATGGAGGTTGGCAAAAGAACCACATAGCCAGATGGCTTTGATCCTCAAGGCTAAGTATCACCATGAAACGTCCATTTGGAGAGCCAAAGCAAACAAGCCGAAATCAGCTTTCTGGGTTGCAATACTAAAGATGAAGCCTCTCTTAATTTCAGCATCTACCTATCAGATTATAGACGGTAATATTTCTGTGTGGAGTTCTCCTTGGTTTTCGAGATGGGAAGGAATTTACGATCATCTAATTATACAAGAGCAATCTTTTGTCTATCCTGCTATTGTTAGAGATCTTTGGTTGCCAAATCAAAAAGCTTGGAATGCGGATCTAATTAATTCTCTGTTCTCACCTGAGATAGCTAATGATATTCTTCAGACTCCTATAGTTGTTGCTGCTGGACAAGATGCTTTGATTTGGAAACTAACACCTGCAGGAAATTTCTCCTCCAAGAGTGCATATAAGCATTGCTTCAACAACCTTGACCTACCAGCTAGACAGCGACCGAAAGAGGTTCATCCTCAGATCGTTGCTCTTCTTAATCAAGTTTGGCAGGACAAACTCATGGCGCCACGGGTACAGACATTTGCTTGGAGACTTCTTAGGAGAGCGCTTCCTACATGTAAGAGAGCAAGTAAATTCTCTAAACACATAAATGAAAACTGCTCCAGGTGTGGCAATACAGAGGATGAAATGCACACGTTTTTTCTTTGCCCTTTCTCTAAGGCAGCCTGGTTTTGCTCACCTTGGTTCATTAAAACGGAAATCCTTGCTGCTGTTAACCATTCTATTCCTATCATGATCCAAACTTTGCTTAACTCTGGCCATCCACAGATTATTTTAGTGCTCAAGTGCCCATAATTTTGCTCTAACTAAAGCCAAACAATATATTCTTTTTTACTGGCACATGCCCACAATTACTTCCATTTATAGTCAACCAGCATAGAACGAACACGCACCAGTAACCAATGGCCAGCGCGAATATTGAAGAAAATACAATAGCGTCAGGTTAGAAATATTATTATTATTTTCAACATAAAAAAATTTAATTGGCGAATATTCTTGGAAACGTGAACAATTTTGTAAATCCGAATAATTTTGAAAAAAGGCGAACAATTGTATATTGAAAATTCCAATATTTTTGAAAAAAACAAACAAAATTAGAAACATTAATATTTTTTAAATTCACAAACCATATTTTGAAAACATGAAAAGTTTATAAAAACACAAAACTTTGTGATTTAATGGATTTTTTAAAAGGAAAACATGCAAAACAATTTTAGAAAAGGTTTTCTTGGACGAAAATATATTTTGGATTTGTGAAAATTCACTAAAACAAGAATATTTTAAAATATGGAATATTTTATAAAAATAATATTTTGAGAAGGAAACATTGAAGAATTTTTTAAGAACACAATTTTTTTTCTAAAAAATGAGAAAATTTCGAAATAGGATTTATTTTAAAATTTTCCTACATTTTTTAAATAAGGAAATTGTTTATTTGATTTTGACCAATTTTTTAATGTTTGAACAAATATTTAATTCTGAATATGTTTTGTAAATTTTTACTTGACAAAAAAATAAAGAAGGAAAAAGAAATATAAAAGATAAAGAGAAAGGAACAGAAAAAGAAAAATAGAAATAGGACAACGAAAAAGGGGAAACGGGCCGGCCCAGTCTTAGGCGCCATCTGGGCAGCTTCAACTATTTATCGCCTCATGCGAGAAATAAGTTCTTCCTAACTGCACTGGCAATAATAAGTGGGCTAGTTTAGTTGGGCCGAAGTGTGTGTGGTCCAATTACGAATACTGGATACAATTATTTTCTTCTCTAGCGGATAGATGCAAAAAACTTTAGTACCATCTCGGTTTTTTTTTTTCGAGAATCACCGGGGGAGCTCCTTAATTTTCAACTGTGAAGGGATGAAAAATTGGAGAAACGCACCTTAATTTATTAAGTAGGTATAAATATAGATATTAATTATTTGCTTTTGAAGTGATTTTAAGTGTTTACTCATAACGTTTCACATAGTATACATCTATTAAATATTATTTCAATGTGTCGGATTTTAGTCACGCCCCCGGCCCCATAAATCTCAGGACCGGCCCTGCACGGCACGCGTCCGATCGCATGAGATGGCCAGATCGGGGTCCTGCCTCGTGGCCTAGCACCTTGTGCGCTCTGAACGTGGTTGTGGGCAGCCCTGTCGTCGCCCTGAACCTGTTCGACAGCTGCTACGCCATTGCCCAGCTCCCGCGACAGCAAACACTCGTAGTACTGCACGGCACGGGGTGGTTGACAGAGGTGCGTGATCAATCTTTTACTGTAGATCTTGCGCCACCGAATGTGCTGACAAAGAATTAAGGGCCGGACACCAACAAAGTTCAAGCCAAAAACCGGATAAATAGATGTGCCATAAACATTCAGCACCAAGATTCAACATCCAACAGCAGCAACACCAAGAATTCCAAGCTTCTTCTCTAAAAAGTTGTTTATTCCATCATCGCGATTTTATTCCATTCAGGCCGCAGCTAAGCAAGCAAGCAAATCGAACCCGCGGCGGCGCCGGCAGCCTCAGACGCCGGGCGGGAGGGGGATGGAGGCGACGGTCTTGGCCCAGGCGGGGCGGGCGGAGATCTCCTCCCACCAGGCCTTGACGTGCGGGCGGGAGGCCACCAGGTCCGCCTTGGGGCTCTTGGTGAGCATGAAGAGGTAGGACATGTGGTTGGCGTCGGCGAGCGTGAAGGCGTCGCCGGCCAGGTACTTGTTGCCGGCGGCGAGGTGGGCCTCGTAGACGTCGAGCAGCTTGGCGAGGTCGGCGGCGTTCTTGTCCACCTCGGCCGCGTCGGTGGGGGCGCCCAGCATGGGCTTGATGACCAGCTCGTACACCAGCGTGCGCGCCGGCGGGTAGAAGTGGTGCGACTCCACCTCCAGCCACGCCTCCAGCTTGGCCGACGGCGTCGGCAGCAGCTCCGCCCCGTACTTGGTCGCGATGTACCGGTTGATGGCGCGCGACTCTGCAGCCAAATTCGTTCGTTTAGAAGGTCATCAAGCAGAAGGAATGGAGCAGCGTGCTAGCTCCTCCTCCGTTGGGAATTACTTGTCACAAAAATGGATGTATCTACAACTAAAATACATCTAGGTACATTCATTTTTTGGACGAGTAATTCCGAACGGAGGGAGTAATTTGCTATTCTTCTGTTCGTAATTACTTGTCATAAAAATGGATATATCTACAACTAAAATACAACTAAAATATGTTTAGGTACATTCATTTTTTGATGAGTAATTCCGAATGGAGGGAGTAATTTCCAGTAGATCTGCTTCGTAGGTTCTTGCTTGCTTTGTTATTGACCAAATCCTCACGCTCTAATTTTTTAATCTGAGACAAATTGAAAGTACATTCCACTCCTACCTTTTTCGAGAAAAGTGATAAGTAGATCCTAGTTGATGTTTGGATAGATCGGCGGAGGATAAAATAAAATTACTTCCTCCGTTCCTAAATATAAGTCTTTGTAAAGATTCTACTATGAACCACATACGATTGTATATAGATGCATTTTAATTGTAGATTCATTCATTTTGCTCCTTATGTAATCCATCTATAAAATCTCTACAAAGACTTATATTTAGGAACGGAGGGAGTAGAAGAGAAGAACAAGATACATCTGGTCGGTGACCCGGTGTGAGTAAATCCTACTACCACCGAGACTGATGCGCGTCTACCAAACCAGATCTGAGTTAACGAGGAAGCAAATGAAATTCGGATCGTTACCAAAGACAACTTCGTCCCCGTCCTGCAGCGCGGGGATCTGGCCGAAAGGCTGCAAGCAAGCAACCAGAGGAGAAATGAAATCAGCGTCTGGATCTCAGCGAGGAACTACAGTAATCAACGACGAAGCAGGGGAGGGGGAGGTAGGGCAGCGTACGTTGAGCTTGAGGAAGTCGGGGTGCTTGTGGGCGCCGGTGCGGAGGTCGACGTCGACGAAGTCGAACTCGAGGCCGAGCTCGTTGAGCAGCGTGGTCACGCGGGTCACGTTGGCCGACAGCATCATCCCGTACAGCTTGATGGGCGCCATCTCCACCTCTCTTGCTTCCTTCCTGCTCGCCTGTTGCCTGCTTCTGCTTCTGCTTCTGCTCTGCTCTCCTTCTTCCCCTATCTGCTCCCTCTGCCTCTCGATATATATCGAGCTTGGGAGCGGTGGTGAGTGCTGACCTGGGGCTCCATCGGGGTCAGCCGGTCAGGCCACGAGGTTTCACACCCAGCGGCCACTGACCTGCGGGGCCCGCGTGAGAGTGACGGACGGGCATCGATAATATCGGCCAGCCGTCGCTCGGGGTCCGGTACAGCGCGGCTGCGTCTACGTGGTGGGGGTAATAGACTAATAGCCGGGTAGGAACGGTGCCGCCTTACGTGGCGATAGAATAAATACGGTATCTCAAAAACTCGCAATACAATCCCTATAGGTGCCATCGCGTATTAATCAATAGAATCAAATTAATTAATAATCATATCGCGTATTCATCAATGGAATAAATTATACAAGATACACCAGAAAAAAAATCCTGATACAATCCTAATCATGATTGGCCGGTAAATACGGTAGGCGATAAGTATGAAAAGGAATAACCAAATATTCACATCCTCCTCTACACTTCCGGACAATAATAAGAGAGTAATTTTTTTAGGAAAAAGATATGTGGCGAGCGATCAGAAACCTCGCGCCCACCCAGTGAACGCCCTTCTAGCACTGAAGGTTTCCCACGTCAGGCGTATCCACCTGTTTGCTTGCTTGGAGCAAAGCCCTCGCCACCCCATAACTCCCCGTCACTCTCTCGCCCTCTTCCTACGTGTGGATTTAGATCATTTGCTGAACCACCAAACAACACAACTATATGACACATTGAGCAGAATGATCCATATGAGGCCCAACTTCTGCTATCACACAACATTGTCCGGTACTAGTACTACAACAATACACTAAATTGCTAACCTAATGTTGTTATTTTATAGCCGTGTGAACAATTGATTAATTTCTTGTTTTGCTTCTATTTTTCTCTATGGCTTAATAGGTTTTTATGTTTCGGTCAACGCCCGCTTCCATTGCCATGTTCACTCCGTATTCGTTTTGTGATCGTTTTCCAGTAGTTTCTGTATTCAATTTTGGAGTTCTATATTCGTTTTTGCTTCCATAAAACATATGAAAACTAATGTGGTAGCACCATGTTCTGTTTGATTTCGTTTCGTTCTCATCCTAGTGGTAGGTGGACAGGAACGGTGTTGTGGCGCCAATTGAACCGTGTCTGTGTCTTGGCGCGATGGGCACACATGATGCAATAATGTGGAAGTAACCTACTGATCTTAAATTTCAAGGGACCGGGACACGATCCTAACCTTCCTGCCATAGTCCTATCTCATATTAGTTGAATAATTTCATCGTACAAGATTGAAAACAATCCTAAATAGTACAATCCTTATCAACGACGGAGACATACCCTAGGCAGCTCGGGCTGCGGGCTTGGGGCGTGTGGCCCAATCCCTTTGTTTTGTGTTTGTGAAATGCCCAATCCCTTTGTTGCCGGTAGCAATCATTGTAGCTACAGTGCTCGAAGGTGTCCTGGGGCCTGTCCTACGCCTATGGTCAAGCCCATTCCCGGCGGTGCCACTGATCCTAATCATAATTGGCTTATAAATACAACATGTGCTACATATGAAAAGGGGTAACCAAATATTTATGCTATTAGACTTGCCCAACACTCCTCCGTCGCTATTCGGTTTGATAACAACCCTCGACAGTCCCCATACATGGAATCGGGTGTTTCGTTACACATGTTTGCAAGTGCTTGCACTCTCCACTCACTCTCCATCCATCCTATCTATCGACAATTTGTCATCGTTAACGGGTCCTTCATCGTTTTTGCCACATCCAACCACCTCTTACTCCCTACTCTTTTCTCGAATTGTCCTATTCTTGTATGCCATATTCTCCTTACTCCTATAGTCCTATTACTATTCATATTTGATCTTTGTTCAACAATTCACTTCTGGTAATAATCGTACCATTTCATTTCATCATGTGGGTTTTATGTGAAGGAACTTGAAACTAAGGGCACGATTCTTAGGTGCAGTAGTCTGTGCGACCCGAACTCTTTCCACGCATTCACGTTCTGCCCATGTCTTCTCCACCACTGATTAAGATCCATGTTATCATTGACTTGAACACACCGGTCATCACATTCTTCGTCTTCTCACATCATGATGTTCACTTCCGCGCATATAACATAATAAAAGAGAGTTTTTTTAGTCATCAGTGTTCGCTTGGGCGCCCTGTTCATTTGTCTTTTTCAGCCCTTGATATTTGCACGTCATGTCCTTTTGAACTTGTATGTTGTGGTCTCTGGATTTCTACATTAAAAGTTGTTCAACCTGGCTGTCAAATCTGCATCGATTAGGAGCACCCTTTCCATCATGAGCTCCCTCAACTATAAGAATCGTCAACTTTATGTGAAGAACGCTTTCCTTCATGTATTACTGTTCGAAGTGGTCTTGTGTTGCCAACTTATGAGGTTTGTCGACCCGTCCCGACCCAATCATGCCTGCCGCCTCAACATCTCTCTCTATCGACAAAAGGAGGCTCCGCATGTGTGGTACCGACACTTCTCCAACTTCATCGTGACTGCCAATTTGACATGCTCGAACATCTTTTTCCTACACGACACAATGTTCCTACTACTCTATGTCGACAACATCATCCTCACGGTTTCTTCTCCCATGCTCCTCGAGCACGTCTTCACAACCCTCGACTCCAAGTTTAACACGACCGACAAGGGCAACCTTCACTACTTCCTTGGCTTGGCGGTTATACGCAACTCCTTTTTTTTAGAGGAAGTAGCTGCCTTAATAAAACTTAGTCTGTGGCACCATCAGCCACTGCAACATCACGGATACATGAAGGTAAAACATTAAACCAGGTTATACACAACTTGGCTGGTATATTTTTCTGACAAACCAAGTATGCACTCGAGATCATCGAGAATACTGTCATGAGCACTTGCAAGCCTCTATGAACTCAACTCCCATGGTCACTTCTCCTAAGCTCGCTACCATAGACGACACGCCGTTCGACAACCCTACGACTTATAGCAGCCTTATGGGGGGGCTATGTAGTAAATTACGTTCACACACGTCCGTACATCTCCTATGCAGTGCAACAGGTCCGCCTCCACATACATGATTCACGTTGCACCTCTCATTGATTCACGAAGTGCTTGGTACATGAAGAACACTCAACCATGGTTTGCAGCCGATGCCTCTCTCATCGCCTACATTGACACCGACACTATGTGTGCGGGCTGCCCTGACACCCGTCACTCGACTTCGAGCTATTGTGTCTTCCTCAGTGAGAACCTTGTGTTTTGGTCCTTCAAACGCCAACGTGTGGTCTCTCTCTCTCTCTCTCTCTCTCTCTCTCTCTCTCTCTCTCTCTCTCTCTCTCTCTCTCTCTCTCTCTCTCTCTCTCAAGCCGAGTACCACGGCGTTGCGAACACCTTCTCGGCTGCCTTCGACAACTCACGTTAGAACTGCAGTGCCCCTACCTCAAATAAGTCGTGTCCCAACGCGATGATGTCAACACGGTCTACATGTCTACGAACCGGTGCAACATCATTGAATTAAACACACCGAGATTGACTCGGCACTTAGATGCCAACCAGGGGCACATACAAACTCCTTCAACGAGATACAATGTCCCTCACCTCCTCCATCAAGGGCGTACTAAAAACAGAAAATAGCCTGTCTAAAAAAAACAGAAAATAAAGCCATCGTGAGTGGTTGGCTCCTGGCTGCTAATTAAACAAGTTATTTGTTTCATGTCATCATGCATATGGGGGCTGCTAACAACGCTATCTTAGGATCTCTGGGTAGAAAGTGTGCAACATGCCAAAATTAGCTCCATCCGTGTCGACGAGTTTCGTAGTATCTACGATTGGCGTAGGTACGTGGAGGCGGCCCACCACACAACCCAGGAAAAATCATTTCTTGAGGTAGACTGTTTGACGACGGCGTACAAAGAAACAGAAAACAAATCGCTAGCTCCCAACAACCGTCAATGATCTGATCCGTGAATACTAATTAAGAAATTGTTTATATTATGTTTTGAGGGAGGCTGAACGAAGCTGTCGAGTCCTCATGTATATAAAAGTGTCCAGCATTTCAAATTGTCAATTGAGTCGATCGGCACGTAAGAGACCTCAGCTGGAGCCATCAGGCAACGACTTCTGTACTGAACCATGTCAGCACGAGGCACTGCTCGCCGGCAACTACAGTGCCTCCCGGACTGTCACCAAGTTTTTCTACTCTGAGCGCCGGACAAACCTGGAGACATCGCATTGTATGCCTTAGAGCATCTACAGCCGGACCTCTTAAACCCGTCTCATCACCCAAACGAGCTGCCCGGTCACTGTCCTGTCACCTTTTTTCGATCCAGACAGACGCCTCAAATGGGCCTCAAACGCCCGGTCTAACTGGCGCCCCCATATCCAGCCCAAATATGGGACGGTATGTGGGCGCCCGGGCGCGCCCGCTAAGTCGGACTGACGAAAGGGTCCCAGCCGGAAACGCCCTCAAACCCGGCGGTTCCAAGCTCGTCTCCTCCGTCGGACCGGTGGCGCCACGTGGCGCAGCTCCGGCGGGCCGCGTGGTGCATTGTCTGGCTATTTAAGTCGACCGGCGACACCGAAACCCTACCATCCATCCATATTTTCCTCCTCTTGTTCGCCTCCGCCGCCACTTTCCACTCCACCCGTCCGCCTGGTAGCCGTGCCCCCACGCCGCCGGATGAGGAGTGAACCATTTCTGACGCCAGAGCGCCGGATCGAGCTCCTTGAGCAGATTTGGGCTAGGCGCGAGGCTACCTCCGGATCTAGTGGATCCGGAGAAGGAGTTGGAGGAGGAGGAGGAGATGGAGGAGGAGGAGGACTTTGAGGCGGAGGGGGATCAGCCGGAGGAGGAGGATGTGGGGGACACTGGCGATGGGGATCTGCAGGCGGAGCAGCAGGCCATCCTCAATTCCCTCCGGTCGAAGTCCGCTGCGGAGGCCAAACGCCGTCGCCGGCAGGAGATGGAGGCGCAAGAGGCCGCGGATGAGGCGGAGATATTCGCCTACCTGGATGAGGTCGAGCAGGAGGAGTCTGAGCCGGAGCCCTCCTACCCGCCTGTCCAACCGGCGCCCGGCACCGGCGTCGTGGACATCTTCGATGACGAAGAGTAGTTAGGGTAGTATTCTTTTGCATGCTTTCTATGGATGTAAGGGATGAAATATGAGAGAGACTGATGCAAAGTGGCTAATTTGAGACGCGACCGGTCAGTGCCGGCGGGTGTTTGAGGGACCGGGTTTACAAAGTCCTGTTGTAGATGTTCTTAGTTTCCCAACAGACCATGTGTATTGGTGGTACTAAGCAAAGGAGTTAGCCCAAGCATGTATGTACTCTATTGCTTTTATGAAGAACAGTGACTCATCTTATCGATTTGAACTCAACTATATTGTTTTTCGATAAAGGGTGAATTTTATTGACTATAAAGGAGCATCAAGAGAATACAAATCCAAAGAGCACACATTCGGCCTCTGCATAGCAAGGATGCACATAGCCAACACCAACACAGGCACGTAAAAACACGCCAACAAATAGGGAAGTCATATATGACCAAAGCTATGCGTAGGCCGAAAAAAAAGAAAAATACAAAGTGACCAGATCTGTGTTCCGCATAAATCATCTCATGACACCACACAGACGACGAGGTTCTTCAACAGCAACACCTTCAGGAGGGGAGCGACATTCAAGCATTGTCGTCACCGGATCCAACCACATGGCCAGAATCTAGGTTTTCACCCTGAAAAATCAATCCGAGCATATGAGGAATCTTCAAGAAGTCCTGCTCATCCTTGGGAATGTTCCTATGTGATGATAGGAACTTTGTCAAGGGCGGCTTTCTGATTAGAGGGTGGTTGTGGTCGTCGTTGAAGCGTTTGACTCTGCACCACGCATCCGTGTGGGTGATGTAAAGGTGGGCCGGACATCCTGACCTCACAACCTTCCCTCTTTTCCTCTTCTTCACGATGCCTTTTGGGTTCTACACATCCTGTGTCTCCTCCTTGTTTTTTTTGGCTTGCCGCCTTTCCCACAAACCAAGAGGACTCTGCTTACAGTATCGTCTTTAATTATTTTTCTCTATTCCAGCCCTATCCCAAACCCATGTTTGAGTGCGTATTGCTTGTAGTGATCATAAGCTTCCTCATAAGTATCAAACTTCTTCGTTTCACCAGGAGGCTTTGGTGTGGAGTATGCCTCGGTGTTTTTGTCTCCCTGATCAGTATTTTCTCTTTCTGTTTCTGGACTCGCTGGCTCGCTGACTGACTGATCAAAGAAGCTTTCTCTCCCCCTATGCTGCTCGTAGTCGGTTCTTTGCTTGTCTCTTGGACCATTGGGTTGCTTTTCTAGATGTAGCACTTGCAATGTTTTTGAAGTTGTTAGTTTGTGTTATATTTTCTGCACGCCAAAACGTGTGGTAACTTGTACTCCACTTGCCTGGTAAAGTTTGCATGCACTAAGCTGTTTTGTAGTTGTAGACTGAAAGCATGTAATTGTAATACAGATTGCATGATAATTCGTATGCAGTAAGAGTGGTAATTGTACCAAATTTCATGGTAACTTGTGTGCATTAAGCTTGGTGATTGTGAATTGATGCATGGTGAATGTGGTAGTTGTAAACAACATAGTTGGTAATTGCAATTCAAGTATGATGGTAACATGTCTGTGTATAAAAATGTGGTAGCATGGTAAATGTTTTACCTTCGTCTGTTTTGTTGAGGTTGGTAGAACCAAAGCTTGTCATGTGTGCATACTCACACTGTTGGTTTGTCCCCACACCACTCATCATGATATCCACATTACCCCCATTGTCCTACGCCATTTTTTTTGTGTTGCAGCACCTGCTAGCACATATAATTGCATCCATCAATTCCACACTTACAAGTAATTTTGATTATTTTTTCACAACAACTATATTTTTTCTTTTTCTGCACTGATTACTTCATTTTTTATAGCAGGTATCATTTTGGGAGTAACCAGCGTACGGGAGTATGACAGCAATAGTTCCTACAACCTCATTTCATCAACATCATTTCTTATCAAACAATTCTGGTTGCAACAATGTAAATCAACACATGGTATTCTTGTAGTGTTTTAGCACCATTGATTCTGAGTTTTCCTGGTAAATTGTCATGAATTAGCATGATAACTCGTTCTGACATGGGTTTGTTCAATAAAAAAGGACCTTTTTTACGGTGAATACGTGTTAAAGGATGTTGATTACTCGATGCATACACTTTGGTAATCTATATTGACTTGAAATGGTAACTCAGTTATTAATGAGAAATTTCATACATGTAGTTCTAACATGCTTCAAAAAAGATAGCTTAATAGAATGATGATGATAACATATATGGATTTATGATGGTAACTCAATGATGAGGTAACTCAATGATGTATAATCTGTAGGTACACTAGTAGAAAATAGGGCTTTGGTTGAGGCCTGGCCAGCCCATTAGTCCCGGTTCTTCCACGAACCGGGACCAATGGGGGCATACGTCCCGGTTCGTGAGCCCAAGGGGCCGGCCGGGCCTCGTGGGGCATCTGTCCCGGTTCGTCTGGACCCATTTGTCCCGGTTCCAGGCACGAACCGGGACCAATGGTCCTCGCTCCTGGCCCGCTCCTGGCCCACATCCATTAGTCCCGGTTCGTGGCTGGAACCGGGACAGAAGGGGTGCCTTTAGTCCCGGTTCCAGCCATGAACTGGGACCAATGAGGTGCCTATATATACCCCATCGCCAGCGAGCAGAGCAGTGCACTGCTCTATTTTTCTGGCCGGCGAGGGGAGAGCTTTGTGGTGATCTAGCTCACCTCCTATGCATATGAGGTGTTCGATGAAATGCCCGAGCCACACTAGTTAAGCTTTCTCCTCTCGAAGCTTGACCTCCAAGATCCATTTTCCTAAAGATTTGTCTAGGTTTACCGGTCCGTCACGTCCCGTCCCCGTCTTCACCGCCGCCGATCGCCCGCGCCGATCTCGTCGCCGGCACCACCGTGGTGAGCCTCTTGTTAATTCTTATCTTCTTTCTGAGAGAAAAAAAATCTTACTTGTATCATTATGCCGTTGGATCAATTGTTACCTTAATTATATATAATGCACGCAGATGAACCGGCAATGGATGTACGGTGACAGACACACCTCTGAGTACATTAAGGGCGTGCATAATTTTCTCGAAGTGACTGAGGCAAACAAGCAGAATGGTTTTATGTGTTGTCCATGCCCTAATTGTGGGAATACGAGGTCTTACTCTGACAAGAAAATCCTTCACACCCACCTGCCTTATAAGTGTTTCATGCCACACTATAATGTTTGGACGAAGCACGGAGAAATAGGGGTTATGATGGAAGACAGCAAAGAAGAAGAGGACGATGACAACTATGTGCCCCCTGAATATGGACATTTGGGTCCTTGTTGATAAGCCTCCAATTCTACCGCTATGTGAGTTTCTCAAACATAGTTATTAACTAATTTATATTGTTCATTTCAAAATAGTTGACAACTTATTTCCATTGACAGCTTATTTTGATTGTTCGAACAATGTGCGGAACATGGTAGACAGAACCTACTACATCGATGGCTCTGGGTTAACTTATAAGGAGAAAAATCATCTGGTCGCATTTTGTATTGATCTTGAGAATTACAATATCTATTGTAAAACTCCTCCACATTATGGTCAATACGTGTCACTAGTGCACGTGTTGAACTACGGTAACATCCATGGAGATGCCATGGTAAGATTTTTTAGTATTACGACATTCGTGCATCTTTTGCATAAATTCTTTTAAAACTTAACTACATTTCTAACTACGAAGTTATTACTATATGTTTTTCAACAGGAAGTCCCGAATGATTGTGTGCCTCATCTGATGTATCAGAGTGGTCGCCTTGATGTTTTGAACATACGTCCAGGTCATCCTACGAATCTCAACTGTCCATACCGGATTTCTAAAAGAAGTGGAGACATGAAAATCAAGGAATGGAAAAAATGTATGGACAGTCGTAAGGAGGTTCTTGGAAGCAAAAGGAAGCGAAGCGCAAGAATTGGAGACAGGATGATCTCCATTCTCCATAATGGAGAGTCAGGGTCTATATTGTTTTATGCTATTTTATCTTAAAGAGGGTATTTAGGTCCTACCTAATACTGATGATCATGTGCCTAGAACAGTTAAGTAGGGTTGGTTCGATGGCTATGAGGATGATGATCGTATGACTTGTTATATTAATAACGAGTAGAAGTAGTATGATGATGATTAGTAGGACTTATTATTATGATGATGCATGATGCGAGCATGAAGAGTTATTATATATCAGTGGGTGAAATGAACATGGATTGGATTGAAGTGAAGGCAACATGCATGTGGTCCATGTCAAAAGTAGTACTAATCCAAACTTGATCAAGCTAGTTAGGATTAGTATTACTTCGACATGCACCACATGTTGCCTTCACTTTAATCTAAGCCATGTTTAGGCATAGCAGTAGCGTTGGTAAACCAAGCACGGAGATAAGAGAGGACACTTCTCTCTATTAGCTAGCTAACACACCCTAAATTACCCCCTAAACCACCCCCTTTCAGAAAAAAACAAAAACCTCAGCTCCTGCCAGCTGCTGACGCATGGATGCCTTTTGGTCCCGGTTGGTGCCACTAACCGGGACCAAAGGTCCTCCTGCCTGGGCTCGCCGCAGCGGCCACGTGGAGGCCCATCTGTCCCGGTTCGTGTAAAAACCAGGACTAAAGGCCTAGGGCATTAGTAACGACCCTTTAGTCCCAGTTCCTCAACCGGGACAGATGGGCCTTACGAATCGGGTCAAATGGCCCTTTTTCTACTAGTGGTAGGAACATGGATCAATTTTACCAACGTTTTGGCTTAAGAAAAGGCAAATTAATACAATCTTGTTGGTAACCTGACTGAATTTGAATGGTAACTCAATTACAACGGAGGAATTCCACACATGCAGTAAAAGGGCTACCTTTTTCTGCATCTTTTTGGCTTTATTCTTTAGTTCTTGTTGTTCTTTTCCCATGTATTTTTTGCCTTGATTTTATTGGTATGAAATGTAAACGCACCATGTGTATAGAGGTTGAATCACTTACCTCCTAGATTTTTTGCCTGATTATGGCGAAATTCAGACGAACTGGGGTATTTGTCCCCGTAGCATGTGGTAACCCTTTGTGATGATGATGCGGTAAACCAGGCCCTCTCTCAAATCCTTGTGTTTGGTGGTGTTTTTCGTGGATTTTTTTGGTGGATCAGATCTGGGCGCAGGTCGTCGGCGATGGAGGCGCGTCGGGGAGAGAGGAGAACAGATCGGGGCAGGTGGCTGTTTCTTGCGATGAAGGTAAGAAACTAGGGTTTTGGGATGGTAAGTCACGTGCGGGGGAAGGTGGGCCAGAGGGCTGTCTTTTTTGTCTTGGGCCTCATGCACTGGGCGTGCTGGGCCTCGTGAAAGAAGGTTGGGTCATCGTGGGTGGCTCTGGCGAAGCGGGTCGCGCGGGAGGGACGCGGGTTTACGATCGTGCAGATCTGATGCTTAGCGTCCAGTCGACAGGACGTTAGTCACGTCCTTTTCAAAATCGATGAATTTCTTTCAATTTTAATGAACTTTTTCTTAATACATGAACATTTTTCTAATTTGTGATTCTTTTTAAAATCTGTGGACTTTCGTATTTTGTTCACGTATTTGTCAAAATAAATCACGTTTTTTATTTTTTCCAAATAATTCAATAATTACCTGGAAATGCGCGTGCAATAAATTACGTGGGTACAGTTGTTCGTACTTATACATTGTTGCGCTACTATTTTTCTCAAGTGCTGAGTTGCTCTCTTGGTTAGCCATCTTTTGGAGGTCAGGGCTCGAGTTCGATACCGTAGCTCGACCATATTTTGTGGTTTTATTTTTGCGCGCGTTTGCAGTATTGCATGTTTGTGGGCCGGCCCACCTGGGTGCTGCTGTGAGCGCCTGTTGCTTCAACTGGCGCTTAAGGTGCTCTATAGGAGCTCCCCTGAAACAGGCCTCGTAGGATAATAGTTCGGGTGCCTAAACTAGTTGTATATCAGCGGAGCCGCGTCGAGCTCGGATGAGGAGGTGATCTGCTATTTTTTTCTTCAGTGGCTGCTGTGGTGATGCCGGAGACAGGTGACGGGTGTTGATGTCAAGCTCAGAGATGTTCTGCTATCTTTTTAGTTTTGTCATATCGGTCATTACGTGACTTGTACTTTAATCTTTATGATATAAATGAGACACGTATTATCATGTAAGAAAAAAACTGAGTATCACATACAAAAGTGGTAGCATTATTTGTTCCATAAAATGGGTATAATTTCAGCAATACAATCTTGTTTTAGAAATGAAACAAGCGAGATGCATACATGATTGTTTCCTCTACAGAAATAGGACATCAGACTGGCAGAAATCACGACTACATTTTTAAGCAACCAACACGTGTGCCTCTTTCACGAGATCCGAGAGGAGGGGTCTGGCAGTCTTCTTCGTTCCACAATCAGTCCCAGCGAAGAGCATGCAGCTTTCAAGGTTAGACATGATTATCGAAGCCTTAGACAGTGTCTCCACGAATTTCTGATCCTTGAAGTGCGCACTGTACTGGCCACGCCGCATCATTCTAACAGCAATCTGACCACAAAGCTTGACAATTCTTAGGCTGTTAGCCGTGTCCTCACAGTTCTCTTCTATTATAGTCTTCAGCTTCGCCACAAATCCACCTTCTGCTGGGGCAACTTTTCGAGCCACATCATCAAAGTCATCCGCACTGATCAGTTCAGTGCATATCACCAAAGTAAGAGATAAAAACGCTTCTTGCAATTCCATCATAGCAGTTTGCTCCTCATTTGCTTGATCGGCTGACTTCATTTGCCTCTTGTGCTTCGGAAGTTGTTTTTCTTCATCATTTCCCAGTGCAGAAAGTTGATGGTTTTCTGCATCATCTCCCAATGCAGAAACATTGCTTTCAGATGCTTCAGTGGTTAGTACTTCTCTTAGTACCTGCAATAATAAACACGAGACAGGTAAATGCAGGACAGCTGGAACTATTCAATTCTTATACTTATTGGATAGTTACAGTTTTTATGCTGTTAGAAATACAAGGATAAGCCAATGAAGTAACACACCTAGTGCCAAGCAGACTAATGTTGATAGGAATGTTAGATGTGTTAGATGTACCTAGTCCCTTTTCGGTATATCCCCATTGTATAAGGGGTTTTCTGCACTTTGCCACACATGCATATGTAATGGCCTTTCGCCCTCAGTGAATACTAGTTGGTCATTATCTAACATGGTATCAGATGCTAGGTTAGCCTTGCTCTCCCGCACGATGGAGCTCCGTGCTCCCCTTTCCTAGCCTCCCTCGTCTCCGGGCACTCCCACTCGATTCCGGGCGCTCCCTCCCCTGCTGCTGTACACCGCGGCTGCTCCTGCCCCGTCCGGCCCCGTCTCCCCGGCTGGTGCATCTTCGCCCGTGCGGCTGCCACGCCACTCCCCGCTCGAGCGGCCTCCTACCGCGCCGTTCCCCGCTTGAGCGGCCTCCTCCCGCGCCGCTCCCCGCTTGCGCGGGCCCTGCCGAGCCACTCCCCGCTTGAGCGGCCTGGCCGCGCCACTCCCCGCTCGAGCGGGTTCTGCCGCGCCGCTCCACACTTCTGGATCGAGCGCTCCACCGCCAGATCCTGCTGAGGTCGGGGTCCTCCAGCGTCGGGCCGGGCCTCCTCTTCTCGCGCCGGGCCGCGTCCTTCTCTGGCCGGCCGCGCATCGCGCTAACTGCGGTCGATCCAGCCACGCATCGAGCGCGTTCCTGCTCGATCCAGCTCCTATGTCCTTCGTTGACTCCAAAAAAAAAACAGAGACAGCAGAGGAACTTCCTCATGTCCTCTTCGGCTACGTCGCGGTCCCTCGGTGCTCGGTGATCTTCGATGGCACAAACTATGCTGAGTTTGTGGGCTTCATGCGCATTCATATGCGTGGCCTTCTTCTGTGGGGTGTTTTTTCTGGCGAGGTCCCCTGTCCGCCATGCCCTGTTGCACCCGTGGTCCCAATCCCACCGGTGCCACCGGTACTTGCTGCAGATGCTTCTCAGGCTGACCGGTATGCAGCCAAGGCTCTTGATGATGCTGCCGTCGATGCTTATGATCAGCAGGTATCAGCTTATTCAGATGCTCTCACTGTGTACCGCGATGATCTGTCTGCTTACACTCAGTGGTGCAATGATGATGCTCGTGCTGCTGCTGTTCTCACTGCAAGCGTCCTCCCTCAGTTTGCTTCGAAGTTCATGGGACTTGGCACAGTTGCAGCGATGTGGTCTTATCTCTGTCAGCGCTATCAGCCCTCTGGTGATGCTCTCTACCTATCTGTGGTGCGTCAGGAGCACGCACTCCAGCAAGGTGATTCTTCTGTTGATGAGTTCTATACACAGTGCTCTGCCATCTGGCGCCAGCTTGACTCTCTTCAGACAGTTGTTTGTGGAACCTGTCGTTGCTGTCAGACTACTCGGTCTGATCTGGAGTTTCAGCGGGTCCATGAGTTCTTATCTCGTCTCCGGTCTGAGTTTGAGCCCAGACGTGCTCACTTGCTTGCTCGTGGTCGCGTTCCTATCTCGGAGGTGCTTTCCGAGCTTCGTGCTGAGGAGACCCGCCTTCGCTCTGCTGGGTTGCTGGTGGTTCCGTCTGTGTTGGCTGCTCGGGCTCCTGTGTCGTCTGCTCGGCTCACCGCTCCACCGCTCCTACCCACACCTTCAGGGGGGTGGGTCGCCCTTCTTATGCTGAGAGGGGTCGGTCGTGCCGCGACACTTTCTGTGGCTACTGCTCTCGGCCAGGTCATCCAGAGTCTGATTGCCGTGAGAAGAAGCGAGACCAGAGGCGCTCCTCTTCCAGTGGGACTCCTGAATCTTCCTCGACTCCGTCACTCACTGATCAGGACATTGTGAGGCTCAAGCGTCTTTTGGCTTCCTCAGGCTCTTCGTCGACTGGTTCCGCGGCTGTTGTGACTGCATCCACTTCTCCACCACCGCAGGCATCTACACAGTCAGGTACATCTTCGTGGGTTCTGGATTCTGGAGCCTCCTTTCATATGTCTTCTGATTTTTCTCTGTTGTCTTCTCTCCGACCTCTTGATTCAACTGTTAATGTTCTTACCGCCGATGGCACACCTCTTCCTGTTGCTAGTCGTGGCCTTCTATCCACTCCATCTTTTTCTGTTCCTAGTGTTCCACATGTTCCTCGCCTTACCATGAATCTTTTTTCTGCTGCGCAACTTACTGATTCTGGTTGTCGTGTCATTCTTGATACCGACTCTTGCTCCATTCAGGATCGTCGCACCAAGGCTTTGGTTGGTGCTGGCCCCCGGCGCCGTGAGTCAGAGGGCCTTTCGGAGGTTGGCTGGCTTTGTGTTCCTTCCGCTGCCACCACTTCTGCCAGCTCCCATGCTCTTGCTGCCTCTTCGTCTGCGTCCTTCCAGTAGTGGCATCATCGCCTTGGTCACATCTGTGTCTCTCGCTTGTCTTCTTTAGTTCGTCAGGGCCTCTTAGGGTTTGTATCTGGAGATGTTTCTTTACATTGTAATGGTTGCAGACTTGGCAAACAGACACAATTGCCTTATCCTACCAGTGAGTCGGTATCTCAGCGTCCTTTTGACTTAGTTCATTCTGATGTCTGGGGTCCTGCTCCCTTTGATTCGAAAGGTGATCATCGCTACTATATCTTGTTTATTGATGATTTCTCTCGCTAAACTTGGCTCTATTTCATGAAATCTCGTAGCGAGGTTCTCTCTATATACAAACGTTTTGCTGCCATGGTTCACACCCAGTTTTCCACGCCCATTCGTACCTTTCGTGCTGACTCCGCTGGTGAGTTTATCTCTCAGCTGTTGTGTGGTTTTCTTGCGGAACATGGTACTCTTGCCCATTTCTCATGTCCTGGTGCTCATGCTCAGAATGGCGTTGCCGAACGTAAGCATCGTCATCTACTTGAGACGGCTCGTGCGCTGATGATTGCCGCTTCCCTTCCACCCCACTTTTGGGCTGAGGCTGTTTCTGCATCCACCTATCTCATCAACATTCAGCCATCGACTGCTCTGCAGGGTGGTATTCCTATGGAGTGTTTCACTGGTCGTTCTCCTGACTACTCAGCTCTTCGTATGTTTGGATGTGTGTGCTATGTCCTTCTTGCCCCGCGAGAACGCACCAAACCGACTGCTCTGCAGGGTGGTATTCCTATGGAGTGTTTCACTGGTCGTTCTCCTGACTACTCAGCTCTTCGTATGTTTGGATGTGTGTGCTATGTCCTTCTTGCCCCGCGAGAACGCACCAAACTGACTGCTCAGTCGGTTGAGTGTGTGTTCCTTGGCTACAGTGATGAGCATAAGGGCTATCGCTGTTGGGATCCTGTTGGTCGTCGTTTGCGCATCTCGCGTGATGTGACCTTTGACGAGTCTCGCTCTTACTACCCCCATCCTTCTTCCTCGAGTTTTTCTATGGACGATATTTCTTTTCTTCTTCTCCCCGATACACCCTGCTATGTACCTCATGTTTCACCTCCTCCTCCTGCACCTCTCATTCCTTCTCCTTCACCACCGACACCATCTTCCCCATCCTCCTCCTCCACCTCTCCACCATCATCTCCTGTCCGCCACCCTCTCTCAGCGTTTCCTCTCCACTATACTCGTCGCCCTCATTCTGAGGATGCTTCTCCTGATGCGCCTTCCACCTCTGGTGCACCTCTCTTCAGGCATCCCCCGGTTCATAACCTCCATGCTCGGCCTCGCCCCCCGCCTGATCGCTACTCTCCTAGTCGGTACGGTCTCTCTGTTATTGCTGAGCCCACTTCCTATCAGACTGCCATGACTCAGCCTGAATGGCAGCTTGCGATGGCCGAAGAGCTTGCTGCCCTTGAGCGCTCTGGCACATGGGATCTGGTTCCCCTCCCCTCTGGTGTTCGTCCCATCACTTGCAAGTGGGTCTACAAGATCAAGACTCGCTCTGATGGTTCTCTTGAGCGCTACAAAGCGCGTCTTGTGGCCCGTGGTTTTCAACAGGAGCAGGGACGCGATTATGATGAGACATTCGCTCCTGTGGCCCACATGACCACTGTTCGCAGTCTTCTTGCTGTGGCTTCTGTTCGTCATTGGTCTATCTCTCAACTTGATGTTCAGAACGCCTTTCTCACTGGTGAGTTGCGTGAGGAGGTTTATATGCGGCCACCACCGAGGTACTATGCTCCTGATGGTATGGTCTGTAGACTTCGCCGCTCCCTCTATGGCCTTAAACAGGCCCCTCGCGCCTGGTTTGAGCGCTTCGCCTCTGTGGTGACTGCCGCTGGTTTCTTGCCCAGTGATCATGATCCCACGTTGTTTGTTCACACGTCTCCTCATGGTCGGATTCTTCTCCTCCTCTATGTTGATGACATGATCATCACTGGTGACGACTTTGACTACATTGCCTTTGTTAAGGCTCGCCTTCGCGACCAGTTCCTCATGACTGATCTTGGTCCACTTCGCTATTTTCTTGGGATTGAGATCTCCTCGACCTCTAATGACTTCTACATCTCCCAAGAAAAATATATCCAGGATCTTCTTGCTCGCGCTGCTCTCGGTGATGAGCGCCCAGTTGTGACTCCTATGGAGCTCAACGTTCAGCTTCGTGCCTCTGATGGTGACCCTCTTCCTAATCCCACTCGCTATCGTCACCTTGTTGGCAGTCTTGTCTATCTTGCTGTTACGCGTCCTGACATCTCCTATCCTGTCCACATCCCTGAGTCAGTTTGTTTCAGCCCCCACCTCTGTCCACTATAGTCATCTGCTCCATGTTCTACGATACCTTCGTGGCACGATCTCTCAGCGCCTTTTCTTTCCCCGCTCCAGCTCTCTTGAGCTCCAGGCCTACTCTGATGCTACCTGGGCTAGTGATCCCTCTGATCGCCGCTCGTTGTTTGCTTATTGTGTCTTTCTTGGTGGCTCTCTTATTGCCTGGAAGACAAAGAAACAGACTGCAGTTTCTCGCTCGAGCACAGAGGCTGAGTTGCGAGCCATGGCTATGTTGACGGCTGAGGTGATCTGGTTACGGTGGTTACTTGAGGACTTTGGTGTGTCTGCTACTACCTCGACTCCCCTACTGTCCGACAGTACCGGTGCTATCAGTATTGCGCGTGACCCGGTGAAGCATCAGCTCACCAAGCACATCGGTGTGGATGGCCACTTTGTGCGTGCTGCTGTGCAGGATCAGACTCTCGCTCTTCACTATGTGCCTTCTGAGTTACAGTTGGCGGACTTCTTCACGAAGGCACAGACTCGAGCGCAGCATGGCTTTTTCCTCCAAACTCAGTGTTGTTGATCCACCATGAGTTTGAGGGGGGGTGTTAGATGTGTTAGATGTGTATAGTCCCATTTCGGTATATCCCCATTGTATAAGGGGTTTTCTGCACTTTGCCACACATGTATATGTAATGGCCTTTGGCCCTCAGTGAATACTAGTTGCTCATTATCTAACAAGGAGGAGGTGTTTATGGGTTAATTTTTCCCTTCTTTCATAGCTAATTGCAATAGACATGAGTGTGATCCCCATGAGTAAGAAACGAAGTGTGTTGATTAGCACAAAAAAAGATAAATGGATTGAAACAGTTACCTTTGGCAGCAAGATAGTCTTCACATGTTCCTTGTCCATCTTATGGTGACTACACAAATTCTCCAAGATCTCCGCTGCAATTGTTCTGTAAATGATTTTGTTCTTAGCATCAAGTACTTCAACAATGTTCTCATATTCCCTCACTACAAGCGCGGACACAGTTGCTGTCTTGGCTAATAGTGCCAATGTTTTACCAGCCGTTACTTTCAGCCTTTCTGTGATGAACTTACTGTCATGTTCTTCTGGTTCGCCATCAGTAAGGAAGATCTGCAGCTGCTTCTTGAGGAGAATTTCTTTTGTTTTGCTGCTAAGATCTGTTTGCATATCCAAAGCCAGTTCGGTCAGGATCTCTATGGCTCGCATCTGCAGTTCTTCGACATTTCTGTTGCCCTCATCAAGAATTTCCTCCAGGTTGCTCACTGCATGTTCGCTAGAAGCTATTTCAGAGTGCACCCATCTACCTGTCCACTCAGGAACGCAGATGAGCCTGTGAAGCACTTTGAACGATCCGTTTACTATATCTGCCCATGCATTTATACTGATATCTTGGATTAGTGTCTCGGAGTTAAGAGGCGCCATGATCTTGGGGAGCAGACCAGGGGTGCTGCATATGTCGCTGCAGTTCTGCTGGTCGGCCACGAGCTTCTCGAGAATTGTCATGCCTTGTAGAATCAGCTCATTCCAGCCAGCTCCTTTGCTGCCATTGGTCGAAGAATTATTTAGTTCGTCTTGCTGAAAGTCACCCTCTTGGGCTTTAACCTTGTTTGCTCTACGTTCCTCTATGTTTCTGACATGAAAAATCAATTTTCCTTTAGAATAAAAAGACTTTTTTGACTTACTTTGAGTTGAGTAATGATTGTGTCCTTGTTGGTTGTTCCAATATGGCAGGGTGGTATCGAGCACAGAGGATATGCACCGTATTGCCCCAGGGAACTGGGTTAGGTGGATATCACCTGCAAGATAGGCGATGATCCTGGCCGCAAGCTCCCTGATCTCTCTATCACTGCTTCTCGATCCCACTGTATCGATCAGCTTCTGAATCTTTGGCCTAGAGGGGAGAATAACTGATCTTACATCAGCGTCCAGCTTAATGAAGGTGTCCAGCATCCTTGCTCCCGAGAGGTAATCTTTCTGCGAGTCAGAGTCAAGCAAGTCAACGGCATAGTTGATCACCTTCCTGCCATGTATGGACATAGGGTCCCGCCAGCATTTCTCTAGTGTGTCCAGGAGGTACTCCGAAACCGATATGCTGCCCCACTTCTCCGGGAACTTGCATGCTCGACGCAGAGAAACGACAAGCCACATCGCCCCAGAACTGATCCACACCCATATAAACCAGAGCGCACCTTGGCAAAGAACCAAAGAATAGAATATGTCTAGAGCTGGCATCATATTTGCTTTGCTGCCGTCTCCATCGTTGCTTCCATAATCACGCTGTACTATGCGCCACAATGAGAGCACGACACAGACGAAATGCCCATAATGGTGGATGAACAGTACAAGTAACACTAAGCTCATAAGCACGGCGATGACAGGCCAGCATAGGATAAGACCCGATAAAAAGGCACAGTAGCAACACCGAGACAGCTCTCTAGCAGCATATTTGTTAGTAGTAATCTGTATGATTCCCACAAAGTACGCATGAGCGTTGACGTACAGTTCGGCAAAATTGGAGGACCGCTGGTCCTCCACATCGCTCACGATCCTGCATGCGCCATAGCAATTGTGTAGTCAGAGTCGAGGTCAATCCTCGTTAACATTTTGATAGTCCTCCATCCGTTCTTAAATATAAGACCTTTTAAAGATTTCACTATGAACTACATACGGATGTATATAGACATACTTTAGAGTGTAGATTCACTCATTTTGCTCCGTATGTAGTCTACAGAATAATCCTAAAAGGTCTAATATTTAGGAACGGAGGGAGTATTTGGTTAAAGAAAAGTAACGTGAATATAATAAATACAATGAGAGTGTTGAGAAAGGTTGAAAAGACAGACCTGTTTAGCTGAAATGTAACGTTATTGCATTGCACATTTACCAATTCACAGAGTGGGATGCAACAACAACAAAGAACAAATCACAGACTGAAGAAGTCTGAGAATCATCAATTTACTGATTCACTAATGACCAGATCACAAGTTTAGATTTGACTGATTCTCACAAACAAACCAACCACAAGTGAGTTGGACACTTGCAAATTCAGCCTGAACTAACTCTCACAAACAAACAAACCAACCACAAATGAGTTGGATGCTTGCAAATTCAGCCTGAACTAACTCTCATAATGTACTGTCTTACGCCCTGTAAATTCATCACATTAATTAAAGTACTTGGCGATTGTGGTTTTTTCCGGTTGTTCGTTTAATTAACCGATATCTGCAAGGTTTCTGGTCTCGTTTCCCTTATAAATAAGTCAGTTCGATTCTACAAATACCCTTCCCAAAACACACCACGGTTGGATAGTACTTTAAAATAGGATGCAAATGTCAAAATATGGATATTAGCGAATGCAAGTTCAACAGAAATTGAATATCTACTAAACGGTTGGATGCGAATATCCTACTACTATTTCTTCAAAAGAAGAAAAAACAGTGAATTAGAGATCCGCCTAATGTAAACATGTGAATATCGGAGAAAAGAGAGCACGAACCAAAAGGTCACGACATAGTCCTTACTTACCTGGATGCCTGTAACATGCTAATGGTTGCAAGGCACCAGAAATCCTTCCTCCGCAGCAAGGTGACGAAACCACCCAGGAGGACCACCGTCGACCATAGAAGAGCCAAGTAGCCCAAGCCTCTTACGGCCATCAAAACGTACGTCTGCCAGAGCACATAATGGTTAAGCGACCTCTCTTCTGGCCGCACCCGCTTCAATGGGCTGGGTCTGCCCTCCTTCCAATCTTCTCGGTATGCAGCCATCTTCTTCCTACGAGAGGCCATTCTCCGGCCAAATCGTGTTGCGTAAGACTCTTGTTCCATATTTAGCACCAGTCCAAATCAAATCAGTATTGGGGAATGGTAGATCTTGCAGCCTGGCTAGCTATCTTCTGAAGCTGCAGTGCTGCTTGAGCAGAAATTTTATAGCATCAATCCATGGTGTAAGGATGCATGATGTATGGCTAGTCTGAAAGCGAGCGCGTGCTCGGACGAGCAGCGGCAGTAGGGGAGCGCGGGCGAACGGGAGGTGGCCGGGCGCGCGGGGCTGCGCAGGCAGCGGAGTCGGGCGGAGGCGAGGGCGTGGCAACGGCGGCGAGCGAGCGCTGGTGCGGGCGGCAGCGAGCGGCGACAGCGGTGTAGCAAGCAGTAGCAGCGCGGGCGCACACTGGAGCGAAGCTCCCGTCCATGGCGGTCTCGGCGAGCGTAGGTGGCTACAGCGACGGATTCACGAGAAGGAAAGGGGCAAAGGGGGCGGAAGCTCACTGTGGATGCAGAGGAGCGAACGGCGACGACAGAGGGCCTCGGGGTGGACCGGAACGTCGAGGACGAGCCGGGGCAGAGGAGCGTGCTCGTGGTGGAGACGGCAACGATGGCGAGCTGCAGGGCGGTCCGGCTTGTCCCGGTGGATCGGAGAGGACGAAGGAGAAGGCGGCGGCCCCCCTGGACGTTCAGAGGCGGCGCGGTGAGGTCCCCGGCCTCGCGGTCGACGGCGGTGTGGGGCCAGATGCGCTCGGGAGAGAGAGAAAGGGAGCGAGGGAGGAGGATGGTTGGTGGGGAAGTGGTGGGGGTTTACCCCCTTCTTAGGCAACGGATCTATTGTAATATCAAAGTAAAGAGACAAAGGAGAGACAGAAATGATTCTATTGCAATGTGGGAGACCCACTTATATACATGCTGAAGGGGTGTGTTGGGGAGACATCTCTTTTAAACAGACACCTTCTGAGAGACATCCCTCCCATACAATTGATCACATGTTTTTATTTCTCAACACCCCCCATCAATTCGTCATATGTATATTGCAAACTGAAAACTCCTCCAAAAACCCTGTGGGAAAAATTGAGGAGAAACCTTACAATAATATATCATCGAAAACTCCTTTAAAACCCATTGGGAAAAATATAAGGAGAAACCAATATGACATATATCCGGACTTGTATTTATATTGTTTCATTAAAAACCTTATATGAGAAACCATCATGGAAAACTCATAAAGGAAAAAAAGTACAATATGAGTGATTTGAGGATCACCAACGGGTTATAACTTAGGATTTTACTCCTCCTGAACTTTGCAAACATAAAGAATATCTCATACCAATTCCACGAACCTAGTTCTGGAATATAAACATTGATAGAGACATTGTGAATATCACAATAATCTGTTTGCATATTATCCTCGTACATTTCTGTAATTCACAAGGATAAATATAACCCATAAGTAATACAAGTGACATTATCTTGGTAGATAATGATAATCTTCACATGATTTCACATGTGGCCAATCATTCTATGAGGTCATCCACATTTTGTGATGCTTCGAATAAAACAGAATGATTACTGGAAGGACTTGTTTAGAGTCTATTGTGAAGACTTCCCTCAAAATACTCTTCCAGCAAACACAGTCTTTGATATGGCATTGTGGGATCAAATAATTAGCCACTATCAATATATCAAACCATGGTTCCATCTTGATTTTCGAGATAAAATTGATCAAGACCCTTTGTGCCCTGGATATATCCGAGGATATTCCTTACACAAACCTTATACCTTTCGGGGAATTGCACTCTCAATAAATTGCCAAAAACTATAGTGTCAGGCCTGACATATATTGCTAGATATATGAGTGCTTCGATGGTATTTAGATATGGCAATTCATGCTCCACTATCACGTCACCATCTCCCCTGTGTCTCAAGGATCTGTATCCCATATTAGGTACAATATGACCATATGTATCTTTGATATAATATATCCATATTGAACTTCTGCAATACTTTCGGATATGAAGACTGATATCTTAGGGGGATATGCTCAAGTCATAAACTTAGCATAATTTGGTTTAACTAAAATATCCGTCTTAAGATGATTGTGTGTATTTCATGTCTTATATAGACTTTGATGATAAGATCATCGACACCACAAATTAAGATGATGTGAAATCCAGTCCAGGATTTCTTCATGAATACACCTTAACAATCATTAGTATGAGAGTAATCCTTGTCAAGGAATAACTCACTTAGTTGGTTGCACCACACAATTCTCCGACTACTTCAAGTCATGGAATGACTTCAAAAGTTCCACACATGCATGTTGCGATTTACCTTTGGATTCAAAATATTAAGTCATTCAATGACTAATATATACATCCAAACTAATTGACCCATGGTAGTATGTAGACATTACATCATCAATCGTATGGATCTGTACTGCCATTAACATTCAGTATCGAAACATAATTACACTCATACCAAGAAGGCATGCTACATCGTAACCGATGTCGGGTCTCTGCGAAAAACCCTTGTGCTACAAGCCTCGCTTTTCACCACCTCATTTATTTTTGTTTCCAAACAAAAATTCACTTCTCTTCCCTCTGATACTTATGAGGAGCAGGTTTCACAATGGTAAATACCTCTCTTTTGATGAGCGAGTGCCAATCTTCCTTAATTGCTTTCTTTCATTTGGACCAATATAAGTGCAACAACACTCTCCATGGATTTGGTTCAGGGCCCAAAAGGATTCTAGCAATTCTCGAGAAGAATTTTATGTCGACATATGTAGACTTTCTCATACACGATTCTCATGAATCAATATCATTGTGGAATTCTTATTACGCATATTAACTCCTTGTGATTTCCCACAACAACAGAGTCAAGATGTTTCGATGTCCCAACACTTAAAAATGTGTGCACATATGTGTTGGACTTTAGATGCTGCGCATCCCTCAGGTGTCATTCAACCCAAGGTTGAATCATATTTACCGATCGAGGTCAAATCTCCTCTGTTTCCGCTGAAACATATGAGAACTTAATCTCATGCGACCAGAATTCTCCCCCTCTTACTCTCGTCTAGGGAGATGAGTGGTTTATTAGGTACCTTCACTCGTTCTAGTACTTGACCATAGTGTCATCTTTGTCATCAGTAAATATACTTGGCAGATTATTTGCAATATGCTGCAAATTTCTCATAACCTGAACCTCAAGTTCAGATTCTTAAGTACGTGGACAAAATGTCTATGACATTTATTATCCATTTTCCTGGCATTCTTTGTGGTATACATCTCCCCCTAATGCCAGCAAATATTTTTATTGCAAAAGCAATCAACGAATGGGCTGCAAATAACTCCCTTGCTAGGGTCAAGGTATTCGGCGGATTAACGAATATACCACAGCTATTCCTCACATAGATCCCAACCATATTTGAAGGCCCATGATGTACGCTGGGGTGGTGATATCGGTATACAACCGAATTACTGCAGATGGGAAATACTTTACTTATTTCCACGTACAAACTGCATGGGGGTGCAGTATCATTTGATCTCACACTGGTACGCGCTGGTGCTAAACAAACGGTTTTTAACCCCTTTGCGCGACGGTATTCGGAACCGTCGCCAAGTGAGTGTGGGCGATAGGGGGGGGGTCCTTCCCACACGACCCAGAAACCGTCGGGGATATGCCCTCCTGGAACACACGCTCGGCAAAATGAGGTCGTGTGCGACCGGCGAGCACTCAAATATAGAAATACGTACAGTAGTGCTCAAAAAAATACAATTATACAGGCGAAATCATTTCCGGTCGTAAGTACATCCCACACAGTCAGTCACGGCTAAACGTTTCCGTTCGTATATACATCCCACACAGTCACTCGAAGGTAAACGTTTGCGCAAGGTGGCGTAACGCAAACAGTTTTCAACAGAATGTTGTGTGTGATTGTTCATTGATCCAACGCGGTTTATTCCTAGAAACTGTGTGCGTTGCTTGAGGTCATCGCCCACGGTCTTTTCTCATTAACCGTTTGCAATAGGAAAACCCAATTAGCGGGCTAATTTCCCTATTGTTAATAATCCATTTACTAATCTAATTGGCATTCATATTAAGCACATAATGTATTCCATTTCCATATTAAGGAAGCAGAATTTCATAATTGAAATACATCGTAGTACAACATGATATAGCTTGAGCACTCAGCCACCCCATTACACAACTGCACCAGCAGCAAGTTTCACATGCAACATCTAGAACCTTTCGAAATTTGCATCATAGACGGTACATAAAGAGATGCATCTCATCTGGAAAACTGCTGAAGCGGAAGGCGAATATTGAGCCTTCATTCATGTTGAAGGTCTTTGCAACTTTAGGCCAGTGCCTGTGGATGATTGACCGTCCATCCTTCGACCTCTTCAGAAACACTTCAATATTGAACCGTGGGTGTTGTACGAAAACTTTCCTCGCTTCCTGACCACAGAGGTGGTTTGAGAGGTAATCATCAGTGAAGCCTGAAAACAAGGATGTGCATAAATATCTTCTCTATATTGGAAATGGGGCAAAGGAATAAAAAAGGCAAGGTATAATAGTTAGTACCATCTTATAAACCTCAGTGCTTCCCATTGTTTCCCTAAACACATATAAGGTAGTTAGTCATCAGGTTAAGTAAGGGTTCGCATGCTATTAGTAAAATATGTTGATGAAAAATAAGCACATTGCAGATTCATCAGATTAACTCAAGCCACATGGAAAACCCATTTATCCAAACCAAGCATGATTAAGAACTAGAAAATATATCACTTGTATATGTTTCTCATGTATTAAGTGCAGCCAAATTTGATTTATTCCTCACATGGTATACAATAAGAGAATGCAGCCACAACAATTGAACATCACATTGCAGAATTGAACCAAGCAGTTAACTAAACACCACAACAAATGAATCAAACGTTAACTGAGCACCACATTGCACAATATAACATACTCCTAATAGAAGATCAGACAGTTAACCAAACAAAGCATGCTTAACAACTTGGAAATATAGCAATTGTATTTGTTTCTCATGTATTTAGTACATCCAAATTCAATTTATTCCTCACATGGTATACAATAACAAAATGCAGCCACAACAATTGCACATCGCATTGCAGAATTGAACCAAGCAGTTAACTAAACACCACAAGAAATGAACCAAACGTTAACTGAGCACCACATTGCACAATATAACATACTCCTAATAGAAGATCAGACAGTTAACCAAACCAAGCATGCTTAACAACTTGGAAATATAGCAATTGTATTTGTTTCTCATGTATGTAGTACAGCCAAATTTGATTTATTCCTCACATGGTATGCAATAACAGAATGCAGCCACAACAATTGAGCATCGCATTGCAGAATTGAACCAAACAGTTAACTACACACCACAACAAGTGAACCAAGCCACAACAAAGGAGCCAAGCAGTTAACTAAACACCAATTGAACAATATAACATACTCTTAATAGAAGATCAGACAGTTAACCAAACCAAGCATGCTTAACAACTTGGAAATATTGCACCCTGAAGAATTGAACATCACATTTGCAGAATTGAACCAAGCAGTTAACTGAACACCACATTGCACGACATATAGAACATATACACTATAGCAGAAGATTGCTTGGTAAAAGTAAATAACACAATTCACTAGAATTTTTTAAGGAAGGACAGTAGCTAGCAAACTGAACATGGGTCCTTATAGTGAGCTAATAAGACAATCTACTCCTCATTGCCGGAGATATCGATGACGATTGGCTCCTTGGACATGGAAGAGGGCGAGGCCTCCGCATTGTGGGTGCCCTCGTTGTAGTGGTGAGTTGCCTGAGCCGCTCCGGGCACCAACCTGTTGGCTCTCGAGATGAGGTAAGCACATGCACGCTGAGAAAACACCTCGTATTCTTCGTCGAAGGAACCGACGGTGGCCTCGAGAAAACGCCACGGTCGTTTAAAGCAGCCAACCACGTCGCGGCGTCGGCGCGCGAGACGTCAACGGTGGCCTCAACGGCGAGGTGCTCCTCCAAGATCTGGGGGTCGGCACGAATGGCAGCCATCGTGACCTCATCCGCGCGTGCGGCCGCGATTTGCTTCTCCGCTGCCAAATGCTCCTTGACATCCTGGCTATACTACGTGCACCATGGCTTAGGCCGGCGCTTATTTGGTGGAGGGGTCGATGATTTGGGTGGAAGGTGTCGCACTCTCGCCGGCGGTCGGGGCATGTGGGATGTGGAAGGAGGAGGAGGATGGGGGTCGGGTGTGGATTACCTGCCTGGATAGGTGAGGCCGAGCAGTGTGAAGGAGGGTCGCCGGTGAGGAAGCGGCGGTGCTGCAAGCAAGGAGTGAAGGTTTCAACTTGGAAAGGAAGGCGAAAACAGGGGAAATGTGGCTTTTGGTAAGGGGGAGGGGGTGGGGAGGTAGATATTTCCGCGAAAGCCAAAAATTTGGAATCGCTTCAGCCAAAAAACTGGCGCGCAAAGTGTCATCAGACACGGTCCCTTATTCAGAACTGTGTACGTTATGTGAACATCACAAACGATTCAGATAGCTTAACCCATGTGTGTTGAACTTGAACGTCAAAATTTTTGGTTCGAATTTCCCTGGTTATAGTGGTCATCCACGTCATTGCATAATTTGGGTACACAAAGGAGACTAACTTCTTAATCGAGCAAGTTCCGCAATTAAACAGAGCTAGCTGACCTAAACATTACTCTAACAAATTAAAGACCGGTGCTCTTAATTAAACAAAACAAAGAGTACTACTACGGCTGGTGCTCGTCGATCTCCGCCGCCGCCTCCATTTCCAGCTCCCGCCCGACGGTCTCCTGGGGAAAGGGCTCCATGGCATCAATTGCACCATACTCGGCAAGCATCTCGCCATCCGCGTCTGCCATATCTTTGGCATAGGCCGCCACGAGCTGGGCGTGGGCGGCCGCGATCTGGGCTCTGGAGGGCTCCGTCATGGCAAGGTATGCCGCGCAGGAACGAACGGCTGCTTGAACTCTCTCGGTGATTTCCAGCTCTTCGGCCGTGGGTTGCCGACCGTTGTCGGAGAAGCTTCGTTCGATTTGTGCGGTGACCGCCACGAGCTGGGCGTCGACGGCCTCGACATGGTAGTGGGCGGCCTCCATCAGGGCCAAGGCTGCTGCTGTGGAATGGACAACTTCTGTGCCGCTCTCGCCAGTTGCTATCCCCGAGGCAGATGCTGCTGCCGCCGCTTGAGAAGCAACAACGGCCGTTTGGGCTGCCTTGGCCGCCCGGACGCAGACTGCGGTCGCCCTCACGAAGCTTGTTAGCACGCGCCTGGGGCTGCGACCACGCTCTCGTCGAAGTGGGCCGCCGAAGTTGCCCTCACGACGTGGGTCCATGTCCCCATCTTTCACCGGCGACGAATGAACAGTGAAATGATATTTGGGGAGTGAGCTAGTGTGCTTGACACGCCGGCCGTGCACTGTAGCCGACACACCTTCTCGCGTAAGCCATAGGCGTACTATACACCGACGGTGCTCCAAGATATTTTGTGCTGCATCTCACACGGTTGGTGATAATAAACTGTGTGCGATCTACTTGATTTATCGTCTTGATTTGAATTACGTAATGGGGTCACAGCTACAAAGGATGGTGTTTGAATTGTTAGAACTTTTATCTGCAGTGAACATGCAACTATAGGTGTGTCGTCAAAAAAATTGGAATTATTCAGGGTTCGTTTGGACGTTTTTATACATTAACTTGGTTTTCCAGGCATTTTATGCATATAATTCTAATTTGAACTACATGCACATGCTCCAGTGCATATAACCTGGTTGAAAAATCAAATATGTGTCCTTGGTTGTATGCTTAGGTCTCATGCAAGAAATGGGAATGAATGTCACACACCCTGCCACCGTCACTCGGCCGCAAACATTGAGATACATGGCTTTTAATTTCTAGTAAATCCAAAACTTGTCTGAAATTCATGAAACCTGGCATGCTATCATGGAGCAGCATCAACATGTCGTGGTAAATTTTTTGTCCCATTTGGGGCAGGTTTGGGTATAAGCTTCTCACAAATCAGAGCTTCTCACAACAAGAGTGATGGTTTCGGTAGGGAACGTGCCACCTTTGGGGACGAAACGATATCCGTTGCCTCTTATTGCTTTCAAAACATTTCGAGTGTCAACATAGAACAACAGGAGTGTTGTGTTCAATTTTGGAATTTTTGGGGTTCGTTTGGACATTTTTATATATTAACTGGGTTTTCCCGGCATTTTATGCGCATAATTCAAATTTGAACTACATGCACACTACTAGGGAAAACCTTATACACAGAATCTTAGCAGCAACACGGCACAAAAAGAAGCGCTACTGCTAATTAGCAGTAGCACGGTTAAGAAAAACACGCTACTGATGTAAATTTAGCAGTAGCGCGTGAGGGCTAAATCGCGCTGCTACCAAAATCGACCGACAGTAACCAACAACCTAAGTTTAGCAGCAGCGCGGTGTCACGACGCGTGCTACTGCTAATGCAATAGTAGTAGCGCGCTTTTTACTCACGTCGCTGCTGCTAATTTTGAAATTGTCCACACGGTTGGCCCCGTTTAGCAGTAGCGTGTGTGGGAAAAGCGCGCTGCTGCTACGCTCTTAGCAGTAGCGCGTTTTCCTACTGCTAAGACGCAGCACCCCACCACCTTTTTCCACCCGTCCTCCCCGCCCCCATCTCCTCTCCTCCCTTTCCCCTACCTCCCACATCCTCCCTCTCTCACTCTTCTTCTTCCTCAATACTTCTCCCCCCATTACTCTCCCTCTTCTACCTACGTTTCTCTCTCTTCATTACTCTAGCTAACTACACCACCTCCATTAATGCATCTCCTTTCTCTTTTTCCTTCCCCCCCCTAACTAGATCTATCTTTGTCAAGAAGAGCTTTGTGCACTTTTGATCTCCCTACATCATCATCTCCACCGTGTGCTCAATCTCGAGATAGAGGTGATTAAAATTTCATGCTTTTGCAAAATGGAAATATGTGTATGTGTGTGTGATATGATAATTGGGCAATATGATGGAAATTGTGTGTGTGGCATGAGTTGACGCCAAATTGTGCTTTTGAGTTGCCTATGTTTTGCCGAAATGTCGATTTATTTCCGTCTCGGCGGATTCCGGGCAAACTCTAGATCTATATATGTCCTACTTTTAGGGAAGGTCATGCCGAATTTTTGTATGACTTTGATGCACTCACGCATTTTTATAATCAGTTTGTTTATTATTACCGTGCAGACGTTCATGATGGTCAGTGGAACGATGGTGGACAGGTGGTTGCGATCGGCGGTGCAGGACATGAAAGAAAATAACCGGACAAAGGTTTTATGTCCGTGTCGAAAATGCAAAGGAATAGTTTGGCTTGACCCCTATGACGATGGTCGTGTCGAAGCGCACTTGCTCATGACTGGTTTCATGGATGGCTATACTCGGTGGATAATTGAAGATGAGGATGACGATGTTGAGGATGCCGACGGGGCAGGCAATGACAACACGGGGCAAGACGAAGAGATGATCGATAATGGCGGCGGGGAAGAGGCCGGACATGGCGGCGGAGAAGGGGCCGGACATGGCGGAGTAGAAGGGGCTGGACATGGCGGCGGAGAGAACATGGACTCCACGCAATAGAGTTCGTCGGTACTAAGTTCAATCGTGCGGGACCCTCATGTTCAAGCACTGCTTCGCAAGGAGACGAGTACCGAGAGAGCTGCTTCTAGAGAGGAGGCTAAGCTGGAGCAACTGGTGGTAGACTCGAACACTCCATTGTATGATGGTTGCAATCCTGAGGTGACCCGCTTGAGTTTCACGCTCCAACTCCTGAAGACAAAGGCTAAAAACAAATGGACCGACACTAGCCTCAATGAGCATCTCAAATACCTTAAGGATGTTCTTCCCGCGGGGAATCTATGTCCTACTAGTGTTGATGAGGCCAAGAAGATCGTGTACCCTCTTGATCTTCCGCACGTTAGATACCATGCATGCATCAACGATTGCATACTTTATCGGAAGGAGCACGCGGAAAAAACAAGCTGTCCGGTGTGCAATGCTTCTCGATACAAGAAGGCCGGGAAGAAATGTCCCCAGAAAGTTGTATGGTACTTACTGATCACTCCCCGTCTCCAGAGGTATTTCGTAGATCCCAAGGAAGCAAAGCTAATGCGCTGGCACGCGGAGAGGAAGAAGCCCGACAATGGAGATGATCCGAAGCTGAGACACGTCAAGGATGGAAGCCAGTGGAGAGCGTTGAACAACTTCTATCGGTATTTCGAATGTGATGCAAGGAACATCGTGCTCGGTGCGTGTACCAATGGCATGAATCCGTTTGGCAACCAGAACACCAACCATAGCACATGGCCCGTGTTTGTATGAATGTACAACCTCCCCCCTGGTTGTGCATGAAGTTGAAGTACATTCACATGAGCATGCTTATTCAAGGGCCGAAACAACCAGGAAATAATATTAATTTGTATCTGGGGCTACTTCAAGAGGAGTTAGACACGTTATCGAAAACACCGGCCAAGACATGGGACGCCAGCAAAGGCGAGTATTTCTACATGAGAGCCACGCTGATCACGACGGTGCACGACTATCTCGGTTACGCATATGTCGCAGGCCAGGTGTGCCATGGATATTGCGGATGCACGCGGTGCATGGATGATATGACGTCTCCGCAGCTAACGTCAAGGAAAGATGGCGGGTCTGGGAAAATCGTGTACATGGGGCATCGAAGATGGCTCAAATAGGACGAGCCGTGGAGAAACCGTGGAGATCTATTCAATGGTCACACTGAGCATCGAGGACCTCCACGTAAGAGGAGCGGTGCCGAAATCGATGAGCTGTTGAAAAACTGGAAGGAGTGCCCCGCGCCGGGAAAGACGATGAAAAAGGCGCCGGAGCCGCTGCTGAAGGTATGGAAGACGAGGTCTGTGTTCTGGGACTTGGAGTACTGGCACAAACTCGATACACCTCATTGCCTTGATCAAATGCATATCTGTAAGAATGTCCTTGAGAGCTTGCTCGCGACACTAATGAACATGCCGGATAAGACCAAGGATGGGCCAAAGGCAAGAACAGACTTGCAAGATTTGAATATCAGGGAAGATCTGCACATGCCGCCCCGTAAAAAGTCAGACGAGACAGAGACGGAGATAGAGGCACGGGAGAAGAAGGGCAAGTAAATAAAGAAAGAGGATTATTTCCCCCCTTATTGCTTCACCTTAAGTCAGGCTGAGATCGATCAATTCTTTAAGTGCCTTACCGGAGTCAAAGTTAGTTCCGGTTACTGTGGCAAGATAAGCAGATATCTAGACACGGACAAGAAAAGGTTCAGCGGGACGAAGTCCCATGACTGTCATGTGATGATGACGCAGATACTACCTGTTGCCCTTAGAGGGATAATGGACAAGCACGCCGGTGACACGCTTATTGGTCTCTGCAACTTTTTCAACGTCATCTCTCGAAAGTCGATCAGTCTGAAGCAGCTCCGAAGGCTACAGGAAGAGATCGTTGTGATACTCAACGACGATGACTTAAGGAGTAAAGAACATTTGACGCAGTTGCTCCTGATGAAGTTGCACAAGAGATTCAAGTTCCCCAACCGGGATGATAACATAGAACAACCGTGGGATGATCCGAAGATGAAAAAGATTAACAATCACGCCATGGGCATGTTCAGCAATGATTTGGCCTCCTGGAAAGGGAGGGTGAAACGAGCTATTGAGGTTGAGGAACCCCTGTCCAAGATTCTGGAGGAAAATCCGACACTTACGGAAGAGGAGTTTGAAAAGTTCAAGGAAACTTGCGCTACCGAGGCAGCCAAGGCTAAGGCTGCAAAATTCAAGAGCCTTCAGCAAAGGAACACGGGGAAGCATCACCTCGGAAGCCATGGCTACCTCGGTAAAAGGCCCATATGGGATAAGGAGGACGCGGAACGTGAAGCCGCGGGTATCCCAGACCCCTTCGCGAAGTTCACCAACCCCTTGGAGCGTGACTTCATGTAGGATCGAAAGTATGTCTAGAGGGGGGGGGTGATTAAACTACTTGACCAAATAAAAATCTAGCCTTTTCCCAATTTTAAGTCTTGGCAGATTTTAGCAACTTAGCACAAATCAAGTAATCAACCTACACATGCAATTCTAAGAGTATAGGAGCGAAATGTAAAACAATTGCATATGAAGGTAAAGGGAGGAGTTTGGAGGGAGCAAACGCAATGTAGACACGGAGATTTTTTATCCGTGGTTCCGATAGGTGGTGCTATCGTACATCCACGTTGATGGAGACTTCAACCCATGAAGGGTAACGGTTGCGCGAGTCCACGGAGGGCTCCACCCACGAAGGGTCCACGAAGAAGCAACCTTGTCTATCCCACCATGGCCATCGCCCACGAAGGACTTGCCTCACTAGGGTAGATCTTCACGAAGTAGGCGATCTCCTTGCCCGTACAAACTCCTTGGTTCAACTCCACAATCTTGACAGAGGCTCCCAAGTGACACCTAGCCAATCTAGGAGACACCACTCTCCAAAAGGTAATAGATGGTGTGTTGATGATGAACTCCTTGCTCTTGTGCTTCAAATGATAGTCTCCCCAACACTCAACTCTCTCTCATAGGATTGGATTTGGTAGAAAGATGATTTGAGTGGAAAGCAACATGGGGAAGGCTAGAGATCAAGATTTATGTGGTTGGAATGGATTGACCTCAACACAAGTGTAGGTGGTTCTCTCATACAAAATGTATGTTGGAAGTGTAGGCATGTTCTGATGGCTCTCTCCACAAATGAAGAGTGGGTGGAGGGGTATATATAGCCTCCACACAAAATCTAACTGTTACACACAAATCACCAACTCAGTGGGACCAAATTAGAAAACTCGGTCAGACCGATTTAGTTCAAAATGTGAACGTTAGGATTTTCGGTGGGACCGACATGTCAACTCGGTGGGACCGATTCCATTAGGGTTAGGGCATAATGTAATCTCGGTGAGACTGATTACACAAAATCGGTGGGACCGGTTTTGGTAATAGACAAACAGAGAGTTGGTGAGGCAAACTCGGTGGGACCGATTCGCTCATTTCGGTTAGACTGAAACGTTACGAAGGGGAAACAGAGAGTTTGCATTGCAATCTCGGTGGGACCGATCGCTCATCTCGGTTGGACCGAAACGTTCTGAAGGGAAATAGAGAGGTTGCAATCCCATCTCGGTGAGACCGAGATCCCTATCGGTGAGACCGAAGTTACTAGGGTTTGTGGCAGTGGTATGTCAAGTGAACTCGGTGGTGCCGGATAGAAGATTTTGGTGGGGCCGAGTTTGACTTTTGGTTTGGGACATATGTGGATAAGAGAAAGTAGTTCAGGGTTTTTGGAGCATATCACTAAGCATTTTGAGCAAGTAACTCATTAAGCAACACCTCACCCCCTTTTAATAGTATTGGCTTTTCCTATGGACTCAATGTGATCTTGGATCACTAAAAGTAAAATGTAGAGTCTTGTGCTTTGAGCTTGAGCCAATCTTTTGTCCTTAGCATTTTGAGGGGTCCACTTTCTAATCCATGCCATGCCAATCATTGAGCTTTCCTAAAATATTTATCTTGAAATAGCATTAGCTCAATGAGCTATATGTTGTTAGGAATTACCAAAACCACCCAGGGATAGTTGCACTTTCACTTCATCAGGGCCCGCTACAAGTGGGACAAGGAAAAGAAGGTTTTTTACACGGACCAGATCACGAGGAAATTGATTAGACTACCAGTAATTATTCTTTTACCACCTTACATTTACCTCCGGAGCTAGTCGACTACACATTCCTAAACGGTTCACGCTCCTTCTGCAGGACAAGCAACACCAGCTTGCAGCCGAAAGCCCTACTTCTCCGATGAGGCCCAAGTGGGACACCCCTCTCAACCGGGCCTTGAACGAACATAAGGGACTCCCTTTGGGCCAGCGGCCGCAATACGGTCGTGTGCACGGCGCTGGAGACGGCGTCACATGGAAGGTGTTTTACAACGAGGTCCCGGAGGCCAAGAAGCAGAAAAAGAAGTTTAGTCAGGCGGACATCAATGAGAAGGTGAAGCTTGCGGTCGAGAAAAAAGCAACTGAGGACGCGAAAAAAACAGCCGAGGAGAAAAATGAGTTGCTACAGCAGGCAGTCAATGCAGCTGTAACTGCCTGCAGAAATGATTTCGCTACTAACTTCGTTCCAGCTATCATCAACTGGACGAAGGAAAATCCAGACAAGACGGTACATGATTTCCCGTTGCCCAGTTTCGTCGGGAGCAACTCCGTGAACAACAACACCACCGCACCATCACTTGCTCATGCAACCGGGCGTCCTCTCGCAGTCGCTCCCGCTCATAGCAGCCCGTCTTCAGTCTCTCGCACGCTAGGTGGGCCTTCGTCTTTGGCTGAGCTCAACGCCCTCACGGTAATTACATGTCGCACCAATATATATATATATATATATATATATATATATATATATATATATAGAATATTCCATTTTCGTTGCCTTTCGAATGTTTTACGCCACAGACATGTGTTTGGAGGCCGAAGAAACCCCGTGCACCATACTCTACTTGATCAAAGGCCAGTAGAGGTTTCCATCGCCGCTGACGAGGTCTCGCACGGGTAGGAGCACGACCTTGAATTCATCGGCGCCTTCGTGCCCCCCCAGCCGGAGCCGGAGGTCAACAGCAACTTGATACGTCTCCGTCGTATCTATAATTTTTGATTGTTCCATGCCAATATTCTACCACTTTTACATACTTTTGGCAACTTTTTATACTATTTTTTGGGACTAACATATTGATCTAGTGCCTAGTGCCAGTTCCTGTTTGTTGTATGTTTTTATTTCACATAAAATCTGTAGGAGATATGCCCTAGAGGCAATAATAAATGATATTATTTATCTCCGAGTTCATAATTATGTGTATGTTCCATGCTATAACTGCAATGATTCTCGAGTCTGCAATATCCACGAGGCTCGGAGGAAGACTCAAATGCACGTGTGGAATAATAAACGGTAAGAAGTATTCCTAGTCTGGCCTCTAAGACTAGCTCAAGTGTTGCATGATGATTCTGTTTTCCTGGTCATGGGCATGTCTATGCCAGCAACTTTGAGGGCACAATGTTTAGAGAACATTTGTGTTGAATCGACCCGGATTGATGTTATGCTATGAGATTCATTCGTCACAAGTTTATTGGTACATAACACAGAGATGGTTAACGTTTGCATGATTCCTTAGACCATGAGAGTATCGAGTTTCTTCATGCTTGCTTCATGAACTTTGGGGTTTGTTAAACGTCATCCGTAAATGGGTGGCTATTACGGCGGCTTACGGGTTCATGGAAAAGTGTGTCAAGTAACTTGATAGCTCAAGATTGGGATTTGCTCCTCCGACGATGGAGAGATATCTCTGGGCCCTCTCGGTGTTACGGTATCCATCATCGTCTGGCCAGACACTTTGTGATTTGATCACGGGGATGCCGGAACACGATAACGAGAAAAGAGAACAATACCGGTAACGAGGTAACTAGCATAGTGGACAAGTTGTTGATCCACGGGAATGCCAACATGTCTCACCTCGGGTATTTGTAACATATCGCGAAGCAACAGGAATAGCACACGGCAACTGGAGGTTCACTCGAATATTTATTCGTGTGGGTATAGGGGTCAATATGGGTGTCCACGGCTCCGATGTTGATCATTGATCGGAAGGGGTTCCGGGTCATGTCTATACTTCACCGAACCTATAGGGTCACACGCTTAAGGGTCATCTATCTGCTGAATACTAGACAGGGAGTCTGAGAGAAAATCACCGAAAAGTTCGGACACCGAAAAGTTTCGGACAGCGGAATCGTACCGCAGAGAGAGGTCATCGGATAAGTTTCGATGATACCGAAAAGTTGTTTCGGGATACACCATTAAGTCAAATTGGTTTCGGCACATGCCTGATAATTCTTGGAGGATGCCAGAATCATTCTGGAAGCTTTTTGGAATTTTCTGAGATAAAAACCGGAAATGTTCCGGAGCTGCCGGAGCCACTTCAGATGCGTTTCGCAGATGAAAATCACTAAAACCGGAATTGTTTCGGAACGCGTTGAAAATCATTTTAGTGGGTACTGGAAATGTTCTTAGCCCACATAAATATTTTCAGTTCGATCAGACGCTGAAAAATGTCGTCGTGAATAGTGAAAATCAGCTTTATGGTTACTTTATGGAAAGCCACCTTTTGGGGCTTTGCTCCAAAAGATCTTGGGGATGACATGGATGGATAGGAGCCATTTTTTGGGCCCCTCATGGGGGTGTGGCCGGCCACATGGGGTATCCCCCCTTGGGGACCCTCTTGTTCCTTGGTTTCACTCCTAGGTCCTTGTGGAAGGACTTCATTCATGTGCATTTTGGGTTTTTTGTGAAACTACCCTACCCCCTTGGGATTTCCTATAAATAGAGGTGGAGGGGCAGCCCTCCACACTCATCCCTTGCTCTCATACACATGCCATGCATTATCTGGCTTCTTCTCTCCCTCCCACGAAAAGAGTTTCGTAGAGCCGTAAGGCTGTCTGGGTTCCGGCAGGAACTAGTTCTGGACGGCGAAGCCCTGCCGGATAGATGACACCGTATGTGTGCAACTCTGTAGAGAGATCGTAGTTTCGGTCTTAGTTCGTGAGTGCCTCCCGAAGGGCTGTCCGTGTGACCGTCCGAGTTTCGAAGGTCCTCCCGAAGGGCTGTCCGAGTGACCGTTCGAGTTTCGAAGGTCCTCCCGAAGGGCTGTCCGCGACACCGTCCGGGGGGCTGTTCGACCGCCTCCCGGAGGGCTGTCTGAGGAGCAGATGAGGGTATACATCCTCGCGGTTGGGAGGTTGTAAATCCTAGCTGCGGGGATCTGCACCGCCGATCGTCATCGACTCTACTTCCCGCTGCGCTACGAGTCGGTAACGAAAAAGATCAAACCATGTATGCAGTCTCCATAGTGGTCCTGGGCTGGTGCGTAGGTCGGAAATTTTTTGTTTTCTGTCGCGTTCCCCTTCAGTGGCATCAAGAGCCGTGCTATGCGTAGATGCAGGTTTCGATCTAGAATACATGGAGATGTATGGGTATTGCATAATATAATTAGGTAGTAGATGAGATCTATTGCTGAAAATTATTTATGCGGGTGACAGATGAAATCTGTTACCCGAGGTTCTTGTTGCTTCCCTAGAATTTGCGTTTGCTCAATCTCGAGACAGCATGGTGGAATTTGACAAAGTTCTGGCAATCCGTGATCCTGATTGATCATGGAAGTGCTATCAGTTCTTTGGGTTCTGCCGTAGTCAAAAGAAAGATGAAATTCGCAGATGAAAGGGCATTGCAGATATGATCTGCACGGGGGTCATGCGTATGACGAAGTTTAGTATGGGGCTCGAGATTTAATTATCCCGTGTTTCATACACCCCGAGATGTTAATCTAGCAACTTGAATAATCATACTTGATGATAAAACGTTGGTCGCTGCGGTTTAAGTCAAAACCTTAGAAGCCACGTAAAATAAATTTTGCATAAACCGATTAGAGGCGTCTAACTTGGTTTTGCAGGATGTGCATATGATGTGGTATAGCAGTGCTCATACTAATTCGATTATGTATGAGATGACTATATGATGTAATTTGATTAACATGACCTGCGTGTCATGATTCGGCATGATGGTTGGAGCCATATGATTGCACTTTAATGACCTGCGTGTCAACCTTGTTGTAATGCATTATTTTGTTAGCTATAGAGATAGCAATATTATCTGGTGCATCGACAAGGTGGTGGCAATCTTCGCGAAGGTGAACACCGACGCGAATGCCGAAGACGAAGAAATGAAAGACTTCTCCGTCAGAAAGGGCTATACCATATCATGCTATTATGAATTGCCTGAGATGTTTATCCCTTATGATGCACCCTTCTTGATTGCGCGGTAGTCGCTTTTATTAGGGTGATCTCTCACTTAAAATACCAAGTAGTTAGTGTTCTCCCAAGTGTAGCACCGTCACGGCACCTATCTTTTCGGGGTGCGCCGTGTCACACGGGTACGAACGATTAGAGAAGTGTGAGGCGGGTGAGTTGAGACCTCGCAGCGAGATCACTTGGTTGTCTTGACGTTCAGGCATGACCGTCATGAGCTCGGAACACACGCATCGAAAGATGAACAAGAGTCACATAGAGATGTGATTGGCAAGTTGGCCTACCGGTTGAGATTTTTCGTCATCAGTGGTGTTACACCAATGGCGAACAATTGAAATGTGGGTCTTGTATCACTCACAATCAATTTTGAGAGATATTGATTTGAGTGGGAGCGCACTGTTGAATTAACATGTTTAATTCTTAGTGCAATTAATTATGAACATTGTCTAAGTGTTATATGCAAAATAGTTGTAGAATAATGGCTCGCGTTTCCACCTTCCCTGTTAAAATTGAATAGCTGTTAAATATCTGGTTAAAACTTTACGATTGGTACCGTAATATGAGGATTGTCCTCAAAAGTGCCGAGAAGGACTTTGTCCTATCGCATGCTTTCCGTATCCTCCCGCTAATGCTATGGATCATGTGACTCTCGTCCTTTGATCCAAAAGCTAGAATTCTGTTACGGTCAAGTGGAATATGTTTGCTTCCATGAAACCCAAACTTCGAAAGTTGGGATAGTTATATGATATTCATGGAACTGAAAATTATTTTCAGATACAAACAAAGCAATGTTTGTTTGCAAGTATTAGTAAAAGTGTTTACTATGCATTTGACTGTTGGGAAAGGGATCCAGAAGAACGCCTGTCATATAATGAAAGGTGAATAAAACAACAACTTAAAGAGAAAGGAAGTGTCCAAAGGGTGTTAGTATGACTTACACGCCTAGGAAGTCCGGGGCTAATGCCACTCTTAAGTTGGGTGCTTCTTCTGAGAGTAGGAGAAATACTAAAAGTTAAACTGCTAGAAGTATAAAGGCAAAAGGAAAGAAGACTGGAATATCCAGCTCATGTATGAATGTCATACAAGTTTTTGATGTATAGAAGGCTGGTCAAAGATATAGTTCTTGCGAATTATGGTTAAACATGTTAATCACTAATTCTTGGGTATTGTGAGTTCATCACAAAAATGCCCGCTCGATTGCATTCTGTTGCAACTCGATGTAAGAACTACTATGGCCTGAAAGACTAGCTAGAAATGAGGTTAAGGTATACACAGGGAACATAGTAAATGTTACTATACCTTCCATCGGTGTATTGCCGTCTGTATTTATTTTCATAATTCATTTAGAGTTTTACAAACTCTATCCCATTGCATAAGGCATCTTGCAAGAAGGTTGTTCATAAGAGAACTTTTTATGTTCGATGTTATGAATAACACAAGGGCCATACTTTCATTATGAATGAGATGTATGTTATGAATATTGATAATAATACAATACCTCTGGGTTTACTTTCATAATTCATTTTAGAGTTTCATACACTCTAGCCCATTGCACAATGTTTGTTGCAAAAGAGTTGTTCATAAAAACAACAATTGTTGTTAAGTATTATGAATAACATAAGGGCCATACTTCCATCATCGATGGGACGTATGTTATGAATATTGAGGGTAATATGATACATCCATAACACTGACGCTAAATGTCGCAAGACTAAAAGAATACCACACAAGTGTGGCACTACATTTGGTCACATTGGAGAAACCCGCATGGAAAATTCCATTATGATGGATTTTGAAGTCTTTTTGATTTTGAATCATCTGACACTTGCAACTTTCCTCCGAAAAGTGAAGTGACTAAAATACCGTTCACAGGCCATAAGGAACGAACAACAAACTTATTAGTGATCATACATTTGATGTGTGTAGTCCGATAAGTGTTGTTAGTGGTGGATTTATTTATCTTCAGAAATGACTCAAGTAGATATATGGATATTTACTTGATGAGACGTAAGTCTGGATCTTTTGAAATCATTCGAAAGGTTCTCAAAAATGAAGTAGAAGTTATTGTAACAAGAAAATTATGTTTCTGCAATTTGATTGCACAAAGGAATATTTGAGTTACATGTTTAGCGAATGTCTGATGAGTTGTGAAAGGGGTTTCATAAACTTGCACCTCCCGGAACACCACTGCAAGTGGAAAGTCCGTGGAGATGTAATCAAACCATTTATGACATGGTAAGGTCAAAGATGACATAAATAAATTTGCCATTATCCCTTTTAAAGTGATGCTTTAGAGACTGCGGCTTTTACACTGAAAAGAGCTACATCGGGTCTGTTGAAATGAAGCCATGGTATGGTACGCCCAACCATGTTATATCTTTTCTTAACATTTGGAATATGGGGCTTGTGTAAAAGGTTACAAACCTATTCCAAATCAGACAAGTGCTACTTTGTAGGTTATACCAAAATGTTGGGTATTCCTCCCTCACTATACCGAGGCAAATAGTTTTGCCGCGAAACGGTGTGCTTTTAAAGAGAATGGTTCTTTCTAAAAGGTGAGTGGGAGAATAGTGCAACTCGACGAGATAAACAGTATCTTCATCAGATCAAAGGAAAGAGACCTTGGAAGAAATTCCAGAGTTTCCTACTGCGACTGATACAGAAGTCTCTACAATAAAATGTATGAACTTCGGTCGAACTTGCAGCTGAACCACGTAGGCAAGGCTCGTGCAAACCTCTCAGGTGCGCAAACGAGATATTGTTGTTAGACAACATTATACCTACGATACACAAGGAAGCGTTGATGGGCCCTGACTCCGGAATTGGCTAAATGCCAATACAACCCGAGTTAGTTTCCATATAAGTGATTCAAGATTAAAACCTTGATACACCTTTCGGAAGACTTAGAGTCTAACGAATATTTATGGAACTTAAAACTGATACGGATAAAATGTTTTATCCATAAAGCTCGACTTGTTGAAATAATACGATGAGGTTGTTTTCATCGTAGCGATGCTTAAAGTCGGTTCGGGTTGAACTAGCAATTAATACATATTTCAATCATGAGATATGAAACATGGATGATAAAAGGATTTCCATCTGATGGAAATGAAAGCTAGGACTTGTATATGATACAGTCCAAAGTAATTTGTCGATCCAGAGGATGCTAGTAGGTATGCAAACTTCAGAGTTCCAGCAATGGACAGAAGAGAGCAAAATGGAGTTGGAATCTTCGTGTTTTGATGAAATGGTCAAAGGGGTTTTGACTTCATCAATGGGTAACGAAGATGCTTGTAATTCAAGAAAGTAAGTGGGAGCGTAATAATATTTCTAAAAACCTTATGTGCTTGGCACATTGGTAATTGGAAATAAATTTCTTGACACAAATTAGGACTTCATTTGAAAATAGTTTTTCGATGAAGTGCTTAGGCTAAATAGCCTCAATATTAGGCATGATGATCTATGGAGATAGATTTACCTAATGGGGCTAAGCAATGAATACATATTGACAAGATGCTAAAACCTTTTAGCATTTAAAACGCCAAGGAGTGATTCTTGCCAAAGTCACATGGAAAGAGTTTTTGCAAGACTCGGTGTCCCAAAACACTGATGAGTAAAATACATGATGCAGATTCCACACACTTTTGTGTTTGGATTAATCATGTATTCCATGGTATGTAAAACAACCAGATATGTCCGATACTCCCAAGGTGTTGCGAGTATGGATACCAAAGTGATCAAATTACTGATCATGGGACAACAGTGAAAGATGTCACAGAGTACTAGAGTAAGTACTGATGACATGGTTTTCTCGCAAGCAGAGATCATGAAGAGTTCGTTGTAAAATGTTACATCGATAGAGTCTTCATCTTTTCTCCATGCGATTTTCGATTTAAATTAAGGGTTTTGTGTAACACACAATGTGGTGGCACAGTTAGTTGGAATTTGTTCAAACTAGTTACTGTGGCGAATTCTATAACAAGGGCTAAGTATGTTGACGCTTTAGAAGCGACAAAGAAGATGTTGAATCATATAGTTCATTCATGAACTTAGTATAGTTCCAAGATGGCTTTTGACAATGGGACACTACTGCAGGTAGTTGCTCCATAACTCAGTCTGAGGAATCCAGGTTCGACCTGTGATTCACATACATACAAAGCCAAGTCCACACAAAATATGAATTTTGTGAAAACGTGAAAACGCGAGGACATGCAAAGATACACACGGAACTGAAGTCGTCAGATCCGTTGGACATCAGGCTATACCACAAGCGAAGCATATTTACACCGGTGTGCCACAGGTGTGAAGTGCATTAGCATAAGCTAGATTATTGACTCTAGTGCAAGTGGGAGTCTGTAGGAGATATGCCCTAGAGGCAATAATAAATGATATTATTTATCTCCGAGTTCATAATTATGTTTATGTTCCATGCTATAACTGCAATGATTCTCGAGTCTGCAATATCCACGAGGCTCGGAGGAAGACTCAAATGCACGTGTGGAATAATAAACGGTAAGAAGTATTCCTAGTCTGGCCTCTAAGACTAGCTCAAGTGTTGCATGATGATTCTGTTTTCCTGGTCATGGGCATGTCTATGCCAGCAACTTTGAGGGCACAATGTTAAGAGAACATTTGTGTTGAATCGACCCGGATTGATGTTATGCTATGAGATTCATTCGTCACAAGTTTATTGGTACATAACACAGAGATGGTTAACGTTTGCATGATTCCTTAGACCATGAGAGTATCGAGTTTCTTCATGCTTGCTTCATGAACTTTGGGGTTTGTTAAACGTCATCCGTAAATGGGTGGCTATTACGGCGGCTTACGGGTTCATGGAAAAGTGTGTCAAGTAACTTGATAGCTCAAGATTGGGATTTGCTCCTCCGACGATGGAGAGATATCTCTGGGCCCTCTCGGTGTTACGGTATCCATCATCGTCTGGCCAGACACTTTGTGATTTGATCACGGGGATGCCGGAACACGATAACGAGAAAAGAGAACAATACCGGTAACGAGGTAACTAGCATAGTGGACAAGTTGTTGATCCACGGGAATGCCAACATGTCTCACCTCGGGTATTTGTAACATATCGCGAAGCAACAGGAATAGCACACGGCAACTGGAGGTTCACTCGAATATTTATTCGTGTGGGTATAGGGGTCAATATGGGTGTCCACGGCTCCGATGTTGATCATTGATCGGAAGGGGTTCCGGGTCATGTCTATACTTCACCGAACCTATAGGGTCACACGCTTAAGGGTCATCTATCTGCTGAATACTAGACAGGGAGTCTGAGAGAAAATCACCGAAAAGTTTCGGACACCGAAAAGTTTCGGACAGCGGAATCGTACCGCAGAGAGAGGTCATCGGATAAGTTTCGATGATACCGAAAAGTTGTTTCGGGATACACCATTAAGTCAAATTGGTTTCGGCACATGCCTGATAATTCTTGGAGGATGCCAGAATCATTCTGGAAGCTTTTTGGAATTTTCTGAGATAAAAACCGGAAATGTTCCGGAGCTGCCGGAGCCACTTCAGATGCGTTTCGCAGATGAAAATCACTAAAACCGGAATTGTTTCGGAACGCGTTGAAAATCATTTTAGTGGGTACTGGAAATGTTCTTAGCCCACATAAATATTTTCAGTTCGATCAGACGCTGAAAAATGTCGTCGTGAATAGTGAAAATCAGCTTTATGGTTACTTTATGGAAAGCCACCTTTTGGGGCTTTGCTCCAAAAGATCTTGGGGATGACATGGATGGATAGGAGCCATTTTTTGGGCCCCTCATGGGGGTGTGGCCGGCCACATGGGGTATCCCCCCTTGGGGACCCTCTTGTTCCTTGGTTTCACTCCTAGGTCCTTGTGGAAGGACTTCATTCATGTGCATTTTGGGTTTTTTGTGAAACTACCCTACCCCCTTGGGATTTCCTATAAATAGAGGTGGAGGGGCAGCCCTCCACACTCATCCCTTGCTCTCATACACATGCCATGCATTATCTGGCTTCTTCTCTCCCTCCCACGAAAAGAGTTTCGTAGAGCCGTAAGGCTGTCTGGGTTCCGGCAGGAACTAGTTCTGGACGGCGAAGCCCTGCCGGATAGATGACACCGTATGTGTGCAACTCTGTAGAGAGATCGTAGTTTCGGTCTTAGTTCGTGAGTGCCTCCCGAAGGGCTGTCCGTGTGACCGTCCGAGTTTCGAAGGTCCTCCCGAAGGGCTGTCCGAGTGACCGTTCGAGTTTCGAAGGTCCTCCCGAAGGGCTGTCCGCGACACCGTCCGGGGGGCTGTTCGACCGCCTCCCGGAGGGCTGTCTGAGGAGCAGATGAGGGTATACATCCTCGCGGTTGGGAGGTTGTAAATCCTAGCTGAGGGGATCTGCACCGCCGATCGTCATCGACTCTACTTCCCGCTGCGCTACGAGTCGGTAACGAAAAAGATCAAACCATGTATGCAGTCTCCATAGTGGTCCTGGGCTGGTGCATAGGTCGGCAATTTTTTGTTTTCTGTCGCATTCCCCATCAAAATCCATATCAAACGGGGTCCAAACGGGATAAAAACTGACGAAGTTTTTTTGGAATATATGTGAATTTTGGGAAGTTGAATCAACGCGAGACAATTCCCGAGGGGCCCACGAGGGTGAGGGGCGCGCCCCACGGGTTCAGGCGCTTGGTGCCCTTCTTTCACTGCAAGAAAGCCAATATCCGGATAAAAACCGTGTCCAAATTTCAGCCCAATCGGAGTTACGGATCTCCGAGAATTTAAGAAACGGTGAAAGGGCAGAATGAGGGAGCGCAGAAACAGAAGGAAACAGAGAGAGAGAGAGATCCAATCTCGGAGGGGCACTCGCCCCTCCGCTGCCATGGAGGCCATGGACCAGAGGGGAAACCCTTCTCCCATCTAGGGGGAAGGTCAAGGAAGAAGAAGAAGAAGGGGGGCTCTCTCCCCCTCTCTCCCGGTGGCGCCGGAACGCCGCCAGGGCCATCATCGTCACTGCAATCTGAACCAACACCTCCGTCATCTTCACCAACATCTTCATCATCGTCCCCATCTATCTACAGCGGTCCACTCCCCCGCAACCCGCTGTACCCTCTACTTGTACATGGTGCTTTATGTTGGGGAACGTAGTAATTTCAAAAAAATTCCTACGCACACGCAAGATCATGGTGATGCATAGCAACGAGAGGAGAGAGTGTGTCCACGTACCCTCGTAGACCGAAAGTGGAAGCGTTAGCACAACGCGGTTGATGTAGTCCTACGTCTTCACGATCCGACCAATCCAAGTACCGAACGCAGGGCACCTCCGAGTTCAGCACACGTTCAACTCGATGACGTCCCGCGAGCTCCGATCCAGCAAAGCTTCGCAGGAGAGTTTCGTCAGTACGACAGCGTGATGACGGTGATGATGATGCTACCGGCGCAGGGCTTCGCCTAAGCACCGCTACGATATGACCAAGGTGGATTATGGTGGAGGGGGGCACCGCACACGGCTAAAAGATCAATGATCAATTGTTGTGTCAATGGGGTGCCCCTGGCCACGTATATAAAGGATGGAAGGAGGAGGAGGCCGGCCCTCATAGGGCGCGCCCAAGTGTGGAGTCCTACTAGGACTCCCTAGTCCTAGTAGAATTCCACCTCCCACATGGAATAGGAAAAAGGGAAGGGAGAAGGAGAAGGAAGGAAGCCCCCCCTCCCTAGTCCAATTCGGAGCAGTCCATGGGGAGGGGTGCAGCCACCCTTTGAGGCCTTTCTCTCCTTTCCCGTATGGCCCATTAAGGCCCAATACGAATTCTTGTAACTCCCGGGTACTCCGAAAAATACACGAATCACTCGGAACCTTTCCGATGTCCGAATATAGTCGTCCAATATATCGATCTTTACGCCTCGACCATTTCGAGACTCCTCGTCATGTCGCCGATCTCATCCGGGACTCTGAACCACCTTCGGTACATCAAATCACATAACTCATAATACAAATTATCACAGAACGTTAAGCGTGCGGACCCTACGGGTTCGATAACTATGTAGACATGACCGAGACACGTCTCCGGTCAATAACCAATAGCGGAACCTGGATGCTCATATTGGCTCCCACATATTCTATGAAGATCTTTCTCGGTCAAACCGCATAACAACATACGTTGTTCCCTTTGTCATCGGTATGTTACTTGCCCGAGATTCGATCGTCGGTATCTCAATACCTAGCTCAATCTCATTACCGGCAAGTCTCTTTACTCGTTCCGTAGTGCATCATCCCGTAACTAACTCATTAGTCACATTGCTTGCAAGGCTTATAGTGATGTGCATTACCGAGAGGGCCCAGAGATACCTCTCCGACAATCGGAGTGACAAATCCTAATCTTGATCTATGCCAACTCAACAAGTACCATCGGAGACACCTGTAGAGCACCTTTATAATCACCCAGTTACGTTGTGACATTTGGTAGCACACAAAGTGTTCCTCCGGTATTCGGGAGTTGCATAATCTCATAGTCATAGGAACATGTATAAGTCATGAAGAAAGCAATAGCAATAAAACTGTAACGATCACAATGCTAAGCTAATGAATGGGTCTCGTCCATCACATCATTCTCCTAATGATGTGATCCCCTTCATCAAATGACAACACATGTCTATGGCTAGGAAACATAACCATCTTTGATGAATAAGCTAGTCAAGTAGAGGCATACTAGGGACACATTGTTTTGTCTATGTATTCACACATGTATCAAGTTTCCGGTTTAATACAATTCTAGCATGAATAATAAACATTTATCATGAAATAAGGAAATAAATAATAACTTTATTATTGTCTCTAGGGCATATTTCCTTCAGTCTCCCACTTGCACTAGAGTCAATAATCTAGTTCACATCGACATGTGATTTAACATCAATAGTTCACATCTTTATGTGGTTAACACCCATAGTTCATATCGACATGTGACGAACACCCAAAGGGTTTACTAGAGTCAGTAATCTAGTTCACATCGCTATGTCATTAACACCCAAAGAGTACTAAGGTGTGATCATGGTTTGCTTGTGAGATAATTTTAGTCAACTTGTCTGACACATTCAGATCCGTAAGTATTTTGCAAATTTCTATGTCTATAATGCTCTGCATGGAGCTACTCTAGCTAATAGCTCCCACTTTCAATATGTATCTAGATCGAGACTTAGAGTCATCCAGATCGGTTTTAAAGCTTGTATCGACGTAACTCTTTACGACAAACTCTTTATCACCTCCATAACTGAGAAATATTTCCTTATTCCACTAAGGATAATTTTGACCGCCGTCCAGTGATCTACTCCTAGATCACTATTGTACCCTCTTGCCAAACTGTTGGTGAGGTACACAATAGGTCTGGTACACAGCATAGCATACTTTATAGAACCTATGACTGAGGCATAGGGAATGACTTTTCATTCTCTTTCTACTTTCTGCCGTGGTTGGGTTTTGAGTCTGACTCAACTTCACACCTTGTAACACAGGCAAGAACCCTTTCTTTGACTGTTCCATTTTGAAATACTTCAAAATCTTGTCAAGGTATGTGCTCATCGAAAAAACTTATCAAGTGTCTTGATCTATCTCTATAGATCTTGATGCTCAATATGTAAGCAGTTTCACCGAGATATTTCTTTGAAAAACTCCTTTCAAATACTCCTTTATGCTTTCCAGAAAATTCTACATTATTTCTAATCAACAATATGTCATTCACATGTACTTTATCAGAAATGCTTTAGTGCTCCCACTCACTTTCTTGTAAATACAGGCTTCACCGCAAGTCTGTATAAAACTATATGCTTTGATCAACTCATCAAATCGTATAGTCCAACTCCGAGATGGTTGCACCAGTCCATAGATGGATCGCTGGAGCTTGCATATTTTGTTAGCACCTTTAGGATCGACAAAACCTTCTGGTTGCATGATATACAACTCTTCTTTAAGAAATCCATTAAGGAATGTAGTTTTGACATCCATTTTCCAGATTCCATAAAATGTGGCAATTTGCTAACACGATTCATACAGACTTTAAGCATCGCTACGAGTGAGAAAATCTCATTCTAGTCAACACCTTGAACTTTGTCAAAACCTTTTTCGAGAAGTCTAGCTTTGTAGATAGTAACACTACTATCAGCGTCCGTCTTCCTCTTGAAGATCCATTTATTTTCTATGGCTTGCCGATCATCGGGCAAGTCAACCAAAGTCCACACTTTGTTCTACATGGATCCCATCTCAGATTTCATGGCCTCAAGCCATTTCGCGGAATCTGGGCTCATCATCGCTTCCTCATAGTTCGTAGGTTCGTCATGGTCAAGTAACATGACCTCCAGAACAGGATTACCGTACCACTCTGGTGCGGATCTCACTCTGGTTGACCTACGAGGTTCGGTAGTAACTTGATCTGAAGTTACATGATCATCATCATTAGCTTCCTCACTAATTGGTGTAGGAGTCACAGGAACAGATTTCTGTGATGAACTACTTTCCAATAAGGGAGCAGGTACAGTTACCTCATCAAGTTCTACTTTCCTCCCACTCACTTCTTTCGAGAGAAACTCCTTCTCAAGAAAGGATCCATTCTTAGCAACGAATGTCTTGCCTTCGGATCTGTGATAGAAGGTGTACCCAACTCTCCTTTGGGTATCCTATGAAGACACATTTCTCTGATTTGGGTTTGAGCTTATCAGGATGAAACTTTTCCACATAAGCATTGCAACCCCAAACTTTAAGAAACGACAACTTTGGTTTCTTTCCAAACCAAAGTTCATATTGTGTCATCTCAACGGATTTAGATGGTGCCCATTTAACGTGAATGCAGCTGTCTCTAATGCATAACCCCAAAACGATAGTGGTAAATCGGTAAGAGACATCATAGATTGCACTATATCTAATAAAGTACGGTTACGATGTTCGGACACACCATTATGTTGTGGTGTTCCACGTGGCGTGAGTTGCAAAACTATTCCGCATTGTTTCAAATGAAGACCAAACTCGTAACTCAAATATTCTCCTCCATGATCAGATCGTAGAAACTTTATTTTCTTGTTATGATGATTTTCCACTTCACTCTAAAATTATTTGAACTTTTCAAATGTTTCAGATTTATGTTTCATCAATTAGATATACCCATATCTGCTCAAATCACCTGTGAAGGTCAGAAAATAACAATAACCGTCGCGAGCCTCAACACTCATCGGATCACATACATCAGTATGTATTATTTCTAATAAGTCAGTTGCTCGCTCTATTGTTCCGGAGAACGGAGTCTTAGTCATCTTGCCCATAAGGCATGGTTCGCAAGCATCAAGTGATTCATAGTCAAGTGATTCCAAAATCCCATCAGCATGGAGTTTCTTCATGCGCTTTACACCAATATGACCTAAACGGCAGTGCCACAATTAAGTTGCACTATCATTATTAACTTTGCATCTTTTGGCTTCAATATTATGAATATGTGTATCACTACGATCGAGATCCTACAAACCATTTTCATTTGGTGTATAACCATAGAAGGTTTTATTCATGTAAACAGAACAACAATTATTCTCTAATTTAAATGAATAACCGTATTGCAATAAACATCATCAAATCATATTCATGCTCAACGCAAACAACATTTATTTAGGTTCAACACTAATCCCGAAAGTATAGGGAGTGTACGATGATGGTCATATCAATCTTGGAACTACTTCCAACACAAATCGTCACTTCACCCTTAACTAGTCTCTGTTCATTCTGTAACTCCCGTTTCGAGTTACTAATCTTTAGCAACTGAACTAGTATCAAATACTGAGGGGTTGCTGAAGGAAATATGCCCTAGAGGCAATAATAAAGTATTATATATTTCCTTATATCATGATAAATGTTTATTATTCATGCTAGAATTGTATTAACCGGAAACATAATACATGTGTGAATACATAGACAAACAGAGTGTCACTAGTATGCCTCTACTTGACTAGCTCGTTAATCAAAGATGGCTATGTTTCCTAGCCATAGACATGAGTTTTCATTTGATTAACGGGATCACCTCATTGGGAGAATGACGTGATTGACTTGACCCATTCCGTTAGCTTAGCACCCGATCGTTTAGTATGTTGCTATTGCTTTCTTCATGACTTATACATGTTCCTATGACTATGAGATTATGCAACTCCCGTTTACCGGAGGAACACTTTGTGTGCTACCAAACGTCACAACGTAAATGGGTGATTATAAAGGTGCTCTACAGGTGTCTCGAAAGGTACTTGTTGGGTTGGCGTATTTCGAGATTAGGATTTGTCACTCCGATTGTCGGAGAGGTATCTCTGGGCCCACTCGGTAATGCACATCACTATAAGCCTTGCAAGCATTGTGACTAATGAGTTAGTTGCGGGATGATGTATTATGGAACGAGTAAAGAGACTTGCCGGTAACGAGATTGAACTAGGTATCGAGATACCGACGATCGAATCTCGGGCAAGTAACATACCGATGACAAAGGGAACAACGTATGTTGTTATGCGGTCTGACCGATAAAGATCTTCGTAGAATATGTGGGAGCCAAGATGGGCATCCAGGTCCTGCTATTGGTTATTGGCCGGAGAGGTGTCTCGGTCATGTCTACATAGTTCTCGAACCCGTAGGGTCCGCACGCTTAACATTACGATGATAGTTTTATTGAGTTTTGATGTACCGAAGGAGTTCGGAGTCCCAAATGAGACCGGGGATATGATGAGGAGTCTCGAAATGGTCGAGACATAAAGATCGATATATTGGACGACTATATTCGGACATCGGAAAGGTTCCGAGTGATTCGGGTATTTTTCGGAGTACCGGAGAGTTACGGGAATTCGTATTGGGCCTTAATAGGCCATACGAGAAAGGAGAGAAGGGCCTCAAAAGGTGGCCGGGCCCCTCCCCATGGTCTGGTCCGAATTGGACTAGGAAAGGGGGGCGCCCCCTTCCTTCTTTCTCCTTCTCCCTCCCCTTCTCCTATTCCAACAAGGAAAGGAGGAGGCCTACTCCCGGTGGGAGTAGGACTCCCCCCTTTGGCGCGCCTCTCCCCTTGGCCGGCTGCCTCCCCCTTGCTCCTTTATATACGGGGGCAGGGGGGCACCCCACAGACACGACAATTGATATACGATATTTTAGCCGTGTGCGGTGCCCCCTCCACCATATTACACCTCGATAATACCGTTGCGGAGCTTAGGCGAAGCCCTGCGTCGGCGGAATATCATCATCGTCACCACGCCGTCGTGCTGACGAAACTCTCCCTCAACACTCGGCTGGATCGGAGTTCGAGGGACGTCATCGAGCTGAACGTGTGTAGAACTCGGAGGTGCCGTACGTTCGGTACTTGATCGGTCGGATCGTGAAGACGTACGACTACATCAACCGCGTTGTGATAACGCTTCCGCTGTCGGTCTACGAGGGTACGTGGACAACACTCTCCCCTCTCGTTGCTATGCATCACCATGATCTTGCGTGTGCGTAGGAATTTTTTTGAAATTACTACGTTCCCCAACAGTGGCATCCGAGCCTGGTTTTATGCGTTGATGCTATGCACGAGTAGAACACAAGTGAGTTGTGGGCGATATAAGTCATACTGCTTACCAGCATGTCATACTTTGGTTCAGCGGTATTGTGAGATGAAGCGGCCCAGACCGACATTACGCGTACGCTTACGCGAGACTGGTTTCACCGTTCGGAGCACTCGTTGCTTAAAGGTGACTGCCGGGTGTCTGTCTCTCTCACTTTAGTTGAACCGAGTGTGGCTACGCCCGGTCCTTGCGAAGGTTAAAACAACACCAACTTGACAAACTATCGTTGTGGTTTTGATGCGTAGGTAAGAACGGTTGTTGCTAAGCCCGTAGCAGCCACGTAAAACTTGCAACAACAAAGTAGAGGACGTCTAACTTGTTTTTGCAGGGCATGTTGTGATGTGATATGGTCAAGACATGATGTGATATAATTTGTTGTATGAGATGATCATGTTTTGTAACCAAGTTATCGGCAACTGGCAGGAGCCATATGGTTGTCGCTTTATTGTATGAGATGCAATCACCATGTAATAGTTTTACTTTATCACTAAGCGGTAGCGATAGTCATAAAAGCAATTAGTTGGCGAGACGACAACGATACTACGATGGAGATCAAGGTGTCGCGCCGGTGACGATGGTGATCATGACGGTGCTTCGGAGATGGAGATCACAAGCACAAGATGATGATGGCCATATCATATCACTTATATTGATTGCATGTGATGTTAATCCTTTATGCATCTTATCTTGCTTTGATTGACGGTAGCATTATAAGATGATCTCTCACTGAAATTTCAAGATAAAGTGTTCTCCCTGAGTATGCACCGTTGCGAAAGTTCTTCGTGCTGAGACACCACGTGTTAATCGGGTGTGATAGGCTCTACGTTCAAATACAACGGGTGCAAAACAGTTGCACACGCGGAATACTCAGGTTAAACTTGACGAGCCTAGCATATACAGATATGGCCTCGGAACACAGAGACCGAAAGGTCGAGCGTGAATCATATAGTAGATATGATCAACATAGTGATGTTCACCATTGAAACTACTCCATCTCACGTGTTAATCGGACATGGTTTAGTTGCTTTGGATCACGTAATCACTTAGATGATTAGAGGGATGTCTATCTAAGTGGGAGTTCTTAAGTAATATGATTAATTGAACTTAAATTTATCATGAACTTAGTCCTGATAGTATTTTGCAAATTATGTTGTAGATCAATAGCTCGCGTTGTTGCTTCCCTGTGTTTATTTTGATATGTTCCTAGAGAAAAATTATGTTGAAAGATGTTAGTAGCAAACATGCGGATTGGATCCGTGATCTGAGGATTATCCTCATTGCTGCACAGAAGGATTATGTCCTTGATGCACCGCTAGGTGACAGACCTATTGCAGGAGCAGATGTAGACGTTATGAACGTTTGGCTAGCTCAATATGATGACTACTTGATAGTTTAGTGCACCATGCTTAACGGCTTAGAATCGGGACTTCAAAGATGTTTTGAACGTCATGGACCATATAAGATGTTCCAGGAGTTGAAGTTAATATTTCAAGCAAATACCCGAGTTGAGAGATATGAAGTCTCCAACAAGTTCTATAGCTAAAAGATGGAGGAGAATCGCTCAACTAGTGAGCATGTGCTCAGATTGTCTGGGTACTACAATCGGTTGAATCAAGTGACTAGAGAACTCTGTCAATCACTATCTTATCTGGAAGATTAACTCCCACTTGATTCAAATGATTGTAGTACTCAGACATTCTGAGCACATGCTCACTAGCTGAGCTATTCTCCTCCATCTTGTAGGCAAAGTACTTGTCAAAGGTCTCATACCTTTCGACATGGGCATGAGTCTGAAATACTAATTTCAACTCTTGGAAAATCTCATATGCTCTGTGGCGTTTCAAAAACGTCTTTGAAGCCCCGATTCTAAGCTGTAAATCATGGTGCACTAAACTATCAAGTAGTCATCATATCGAGCTTGCCAAACGTTCATAACGTCTGCATTTACTCCTGCAATCGGTCTGTCACCTAGCGGTGCATTAAGGACATAATTTATCTGTGCAGCAATGAGGATAATCCTCAGATCACGGATCCAATCCGCATCATTGCTACTAACATCTTTCAACTTAGTTTTCTCTAGGAACATATAAAAAATAAAACAGGGGAGCTAAACGCGAGCTATTGATCTACAACATAGATATGCTAATACTACCAGGACTAAGTTCATGATAAATTTAAGTTCAATTAATCATATTACTTAAGAACTCCCACTTAGATAGACATCTCTCTTATCATCTAAGTGATCACGTGATCCAAATCAACTAAACCGTAACCGATCATCACGTGAAATGGAGTAGTTTTCAATGGTGAACATCACTATGTTGATCATATCTACTATATGATTCACGTTCGACCTTTCGGTCTCAGTGTTCCGAGGCCATATCGACATATGCTAGGCTCGTCAAGTTTAACCCGAGTATTTCTGCGTGTGCAAAACTGGCTTACACCCGTTGTAGGTGAACGTTGAGCTTATCACACCCGATCATCACGTGGTGTCTCGGCACGACGAACTTTGGCAATGGTGCATACTCAGGGAGAACACTTGTACCTTGAAATTTAGTGAGAGATCATCTTATAATGCTACCGTCAATCAAAGCAGAATAAGATGCATAAAGGATAAACATCACATGCAATCAATATAAGTGATATGATATGGCCATCATCATCTTGTGCCTTTGATCTCCATCTCCAAAGCACCATCATGATCACCATCGTCACCGGCGCGACACCTTGATCTCCATCGTAGTCTCGTTGTCGTCTCACCAACTATTGCTTCTACGAATATTGCTACCACTTAGTGATAAAGTAGAGCAATTACAGGGCGATTGCATTGCATACAATAAAGCGACAACCATATGGCTCCTGCCAGTTGCTGATAACTCCGTTACAAGACATGATCATCTCATACAATAAAATATAGCATCATGTCTTGACCATATCACATCACAACATGCCCTGCAAAAACAAGTTAGACGTCCTCTACTTTGTTGTTGCAAGTTTTACGTGGCTGCTACGGGCTGAGCAAGAACCATTCTTACCTACGCATCAATACCATAATGATAGTTCGTCAAGTTAGTGCTGTTTTAACCTTCTCAAGGACCGGGCGTAGTCACACTCGGTTCAACTAAAGTTGGAGAAACTGACACTCGCCAGCCACCTGTGTGCAAAGCACGTCGGTAGAACCAGTCTCGCGTAAGCGTAAGCGTAATGTCGGTCCGGGCCGCTTCATCCAACAATACCGCCGAACCAAAGTATGACATGCTGGTAAGCAGTATGACTTGTATCGCCCACAACTCACATGTGTTCTACTCGTGCATATAATATCTACGCAATAACCTGTCTCGGATGCCACTGTTGGGGAACGTAGTAATTTCAAAAAAATTCCTACGCACACGCAAGATCATGGTGATGCATAGCAACGAGAGGGGATAGTGTGTCCACGTACCCTCGTAGACCGAAAGTGGAAGCGTTAGCACAAAGCGGTTGATGTAGTCGTACGTCTTCACGATCCGACCGATCCAAGTACCGAACGCACGGCACCTCCGAGTTCAGCACATGTTCAACTCGATGACGTCCCGCGAGCTCCGATCCAGCAAAGCTTCGCAGGAGAGTTTCGTCAGCACGACGGCGTGATGACGGTGATGATGATGCTACGGACGCAGGGCTTCGCCTAAGCACCGCTACGATATGACCGAGGTGGATTATGGTGGAGGGGGGCACCGCACACGACTAAAAGATCAATGATCAATTGTTGTGTCAATGGGGTGCCCCCTGGCCACGTATATAAAGGATGGAAGGAGGAGGAGGCCGGCCCTCATAGGGCGCGCCCAAGTGTGGAGTCCTACTAGGACTCCCTAGTCCTAGTAGGATTCCACCTCCCACATGGAATAGAAAAAAGGGAAGGGAGAAGGAGAAGGAAGGAAGGGGGCGCCCCCTCCCTAGTCCAATTCGGACAAGTCCATGGGGAGGGGTGTGGCCACCCTTTGAGGCCTTTCTCTCCTTTCCCGTATGACCCATTAAGGCCCAATACGAATTCTCGTAACTCTCGGGTACTCCGAAAAATACACGAATCACTCGGAACCTTTCCGATGTCCGAATATAGTCGTCCAATATATCGATCTTTACGCCTCGACCATTTTGAGACTCTTCGTCATGTTGCCGATCTCATCCGGGACTCTGAACCACCTTCGGTACATCAAATCACATAACTCATAATACAAATCATCACAGAACGTTAAGCGTGCGGACCCTACGGGTTCGATAACTATGTAGACATGACCGAGACACGTCTCCGGTCAATAACCAATAGCGGAACCTGGATGCTCATATTGGCTCCCACATATTCTATGAAGATCTTTCTCGGTCAAACCGCATAACAACATACGTTGTTCCCTTTGTCATCGGTATGTTACTTGCCCGAGATTCGATCGTCGGTATCTCAATACCTAGCTCAATCTCATTACCGGCAAGTCTCTTTACTCGTTCCGTAGTGCATCATCCCGTAACTAACTCATTAGTCACATTGCTTGCAAGGCTTATAGTGATGTGCATTACCGAGAGGGCCCAGAGATACCTCTCCGACAATCGGAGTGACAAATCCTAATCTTGATCTATGCCAACTCAACAAGTACCATCGGAGACACCTGTAGAGCACCTTTATAATCACCCAGTTACGTTGTGACGTTTGGTAGCACACAAAGTGTTCCTCTGGTATTCGGGAGTTGCATAATCTCATAGTCATAGGAACATGTATAAGTCATGAAGAAAGCAATAGCAATAAAACTGTAACGATCACAATGCTAAGCTAATGAATGGGTCTCGTCCATCACATCATTCTCCTAATGATGTGATCCCCTTCATCAAATGACAACACATGTCTATGGCTAGGAAACATAACCATCTTTGATGAATAAGCTAGTCAAGTAGAGGCATACTAGGGACACATTGTTTTGTCTATGTATTCATACATGTATCAAGTTTTCGGTTTAATACAATTCTAGCATGAATAATAAACATTTATCATGAAATAAGGAAATAAATAATAACTTTATTATTGCCTCTAGGGCATATTTCCTTCACTTTACGCTTCATATTATTATCCAATAATGTGTTTCCATCCTATGATGTCTGAGTAGATTTTCGTTGTCCTATCGGTAATTGGTGAATTGCTATGATTGATTTAATTTGCTTGTGGTTATGTTGTTGTCCTTTGGTGCCCATCATATGAGCACGCGCGTGGGTCACACCATAGGGTTAGTTGTATGTTGATAGGACTATGTATTGGAGGGCAAGAGTGACAAAAGCTTCAACCTAGCATAGAAATTGATGCATACAGGATTGAAGGGGGGCCAATATATCTTAATGCTATGGTTGGGTTTTACCTTAATGAACATTAGTAGTTGCGGATGCTTGCTAATAGTTCCAATCATAAGTGCATAGAATTCCAAGTCCGGGATGACATGCTAGTAGTGGCCTCTCCCACATAAAACTTGCTATCTGTCTAGTAAAGTAGTCAATTGCTTAGGGAGAATTTCGCAACTCCTACCACCACTTTTCCACACTCGCTATACTAATTTTATTGCTTCTTTATCTAAACAGCCCCTAGAATTTATTTACGCGCTCTTTATATTCTTGCAAACCTATCCAACAACACCTACAATATACTTCTAGTTTTAAACTTGTTCTAGGTAAAGCAAATGTCAAGCGTGCGTAGAGTTGTATCGGTGGTCGATAAATCTTGAGGGAATATTTGTTCTACCTTTAGCTTCTCGTTGGGTTCGACACTCTTACTTATTGAAAGAGGCTACAATTGATCCCCTATACTTGTGGGTTATCAAGACCTTTTTCTGGTGCCGTTGCCGGGGAGTTATAGCGTGGGTTGAATATTCTCGTGTGTGCTTGTTTGCTTTATCACTAAGTAGTTTTTATTTTGTGCTCTTGTTTTCTATGTTTAGTTATGGGTAGGAAACGCAAAATACCAAAAAAATTAGTGGTACCTACTGAACCAATGGTTGAAGAACCACTCAAAATCTATCACACTACTGAAGCTTTTTACTTGGATCATCTTCGATCCCTATGTGCTCGAGCTGAAACCCCAACTAGCTTAGTTGAGGGCAAATCTTTAGATGAGGATGGTTGTTATGTGCGACACCGCATATCTGAAAAAGGGAAACTTTTACTGGATCAAATTCATCGTTTGCAGTGCTATGCTTGGAATTTATGTGAAATATATGATTGTACTTGTTGTTCTAAAGACCCTAAGAAACACCTTCCTTACCAATGTGAGTTTAGTGATAATGGAATCATATCTTCGTATAATAAGGGTGTTTATAATTACTATGATGTTCAACAAATTGAAGAATTTGTTGCTTTTAGGGGTACTTGTGAAATTGCTTCTTTTATTGAAGAGTGTGATACTACTCTCTACAAATCTAAAAATTTGGCCATACTTAAATATTGCTATGATAATTATGCTTCTAATCCTTATATTAAACCATATATTGAGGACTCCTCCGCTATCCAAGAAGAGATTAATATTTTGCAGGAGTCTATGGAAAAAGAAATTAATGACATTGTGAGCTCATTGGATGAAAAAGATGAGGAGGAGAGCGAAGAACAAAAGGAGGAAGAGCGGATTGATCACCCGTTCCCACCATCTAATGAGAGTAACTCTTTATCCCATACATTGTTTAATTTCCCTTCGAATTTACCGAAGGATGAATGCTATGATGATTGTTATGATCCCGTTGATTCTTTTGAAATATCCCTTTTTGATGATGCTTGCTATGCTTGTGGCCAAGATGCCAATATGAATTATGCTTATGGAGATCAACTTGCTATAGTCCTATTATCTTATTGAATTCTCCCAACTATACTATATCGGAGAAGTTTGCCCTTATTAAGGATTATATTGATGGGTTGCGTTTTACTACTACACATGATGATTTTGATAGATATAATATGCATGTGCTTGCTGCTCCTACTTGCAGTTATTATGAGAGAGGAACTATATCTCCACCTCTCTATGTTTCCCACACGATAAAATTGCAAGAAACTGCTTATGCTATGTATTGGCCTTTACTTTGTGTGCATGAATTGTTCTTTTATGACATGCCGATGCATAGGAAGAGAGTTAGACTTCGTAATTACATGATATATGTTACTTTGTGCTCATTACTAAATCACAAATCATTTTTAATTAAAATTGGCTTTGATATACCTTGGGATCCGGGTGGACCCATTACTTGAGCACTATATGCCTAGCTTAATGGCTTTAAAGAAAACGCTGCCAGGGAGACAACCCGGAAGTTTTAGAGAGTCATTTATTTCTTTTGCGTGCTTTTATAAAGTACAATTCCTTTGTATCATAAAAATAATGTGCCAAGATTTGCCTTTAGGATGTTTACATTGCTTGTTGGTTTGTGCGGTGCAAAACAGAAACTTTGGCTGTAGTGCGTGATTTTACATTTTTTTACTGGAATGTCAAACGGTTCTGAAACTTTTGCACTGTCTTTCTATACAAATTGTTTATTTTTCCTAATTGTTTTAGAATTTTTGGAGTACCAGATGTTTGGTGAATGTTCAGATTACTGCAGATTGTCCTGTTTAAGACAGATTCTGTTTTTGATGCATTGTTTGGTTGTTTTGATGAAACTTTCGATTTCTATTAGTGGATTAAGCCATGGAAAAGTTATATTACAGTAGCTACAATGCAAAAACAAAATATGAATTGGTTTTCAACAATACTTAGAGTAGTGATTTGCTTTATTATACTAACGGATCTTACCGAGCTTTCTGTTGAGTTTTGTGTGGATGAAGTGATCAACGATCGACGAGGTCTCGATGTGAGGAGAAGGAGGAGAGGCAAGAGCTCAAGCTTGGTGATGCCCAAGGCACCCCAAGTAAATATTCAAGGAGACTCAAGCGTCTAAGCTTGGGGATGCCCCAGAAGGCATCCCATCTTTCTTCAACAAGTATCGGTATGTTTTCGGTTTCGTTTCGTTCATGTGATATGTGCAAGTCTTGGAGCATCTTCTGAATTTAGTTTTCACTTTTCTTTGATGCACCATGCTGGTATGAGATAGTACATGATTTATTTATAGAATTCTCATTGCACTTCACTTATATCTTTTGAGTAGGGCTTTATAGAATGCTTCATGTGCTTCACTTATATCATTTGAAGTATGGATTGCCTGTTTCCCTACACATAGAAAACCGCCATTTGTAGAATGCTCTTTTCCTTCACTTATATTTGTTAGAGCGTGGGCATATCTTTTGTAGAAAGAATTAAACTCTCTTGCTTCACTTATATCTATTTAGAGAGATGACAGGAATTGGTCATTCACATGGTTAGTCATAAAATCCTACATAAACCTTGTAGATCATTGAATATGATATGTTTGATTCCTTGCAATAGTTTTGCGATATAAAGATGGTGATATTAGAGTCACGCTAGTGGGTAGTTGTGGATTGTAGAAATACTTGTGTTGAAGTTTGGGATTCCCGTAGCATGCACGTATGGTGAACCGTTATGTAACGTGGAGCATGAGGTATTTATTGATTGTCTTCCTTATGAGTGGCGGTCGGGGACGAACGATGGTCTTTTCCTACCAATCTATCCTCCTAGGAGCATGCGCGTAGTACTTTGTTTTGATGACTAATAGATTTTTGCAATAAGTATGTGAGTTCTTTATGACTAATGTTGAGGCCATGGATTATACGTACTCTCACCTTTCCATCATTGCTAGCCTCTTCGGTACCGTGCATTGCCCTTTCTCACCTCGAGAGTTGGTGCAAACTTCGCCGGTGCATCCAAACCCCGTGATACGATACGCTCTATCACACATAAGCCTCCTTATATCTTCCTCAAAACAACCACCATACCTCCCTATCATGGCATTTCCATAGCCATTCCGAGATATATTGCCATGCAACTTCCATCATCATCATATACATGACTTGAGCATTTATTGTCATATTGCTTTGCATGATCGTAAGATAGCTAGGATGATGTTTTCATGGCTTGTCCGTTTATTGATGTCATTGCTACGCTAGATCATTGCACATCCCGGTACACCGCCGGAGGCATTCATATACAGTCATATCCTTGTTCTAGTATCGAGTTGTAATATTGAGTTGTAAGTAAATAAAAGTGTGATGATCATCATTATTAGAACATTGTCCCATGTGAGGTTATCAAAACAAGAGAGGCCAAAGAAGCCTAAAAAGAAGAGAGAAAAAATAAAAAAATGAGAGAAAAGAGAGAAGGGACAATGTTACTATCCTTTTACCACACTTGTGCTTCAGAGTAGCACCATGTTCTTCATATAGAGAGTCTCTTGAGTTATCACTTTCATATACTAGTGGGAATTTTCATTATAGAACTTGGCTTGTATATTCCAACGATGGGCTTCCTCAAATGCCCTAGGTCTTCATGAGCAAGCAAGTTGGATGCACACCCACTTAGTTTCAGTTTGAGCTTTTATACACTTATAGCTCTAGTGCATCCATTGCATGGCAATCCCTACTCCTCACATTGACATCAATTGATGGGCATCTCCACAGCCCGTTGATTAGCCGCGTCGATGCGAGACTTTCTCCTTTTTGTCTTCTCCACACAACCTCCACCATCATATTCTATTCCACCTATAGTGCTATGTCCATGGCTCACGCTCATGTATTGCGTGAAAGTTGAAAAGGTTTGAGAACATCAAAAGTATGAAAAAATTGCTTGGCTTGTCATCGGGGTTGTGCATGATTTGAATATTTTGTGTGATGAAGATGGAGCATAGCCAGACTATATGATTTTGTAGGGATAACTTTCTTTGGCCATGTTATTTTGAAAGGACATGATTGCTTTATTAGTATGCTTGAAGTATTATTGTCTTAATGTCAAATGATAGACTATTGCTTTGAATCACTCATGTCTTAATATTCAGGCCATGATTATATTATGTGATCAAGATTATGCTAGGTAGCATTCCACATCAAAAATTATCTTTTTTATCATTTACCTACTCGAGGACGAGCAGGAATTAAGCTTGGGGATGCAGATACATCTCCGTCGTATTTATAATTTTTGATTGTTCCATGCCAATATTCTACAACTTTTACATACTTTTGGCAACTTTTTATACTATTTTTTTGTCACGACCGGTTTTCCAATAAAAATATTTATTGAGAAAACGATCGCTTTTACGGACCAGCAGAGAAAAATCTTCCTCACTGGTAGACAATATCTTGATCACAGAAGAGAAAACGAGGAGTTCTAAATATAATACAAGGTTGAGCGGAGACTTCTCAACAATTTATTACAAGCACGCCGATAATACACATAAAGGCGGATAGGGTGGCATAACTACTAGCTGACAAATAAAAGCGTTGGTGGGTATGTCACAGTGAAGTGGGTGACATGACTCCTGAACCTAACAACCCTTCGAGCGTCGGAGTGAGGCTCGAGGAGACTTATTGTGGGTGGCGGAAGCGTATATATTACAAGTAACCAATATCCAGGATCGCACGGGACTGACTGGGACTCCTCTAGGCGTCGGACTCACTATCAAACTCTTCATCCATGAGATCGCCTTCGTCAACATCTGGCCAAATCAACAAGCCAGGTGAGTACTATGAAAGTACTCGCAAGACAGTTGAGACATAAGATATAACAAATGTGAACATGATGCATATGAACAGATTAACAAGCGCATCAGACAATGAGATAATAATGCATGGGAAGTAAAAGGGAAGTCGGGCGGTAGTCCTCCCAAAATCCCAAAGTAATACTGAGGGCCAATCGAGTGTCTGAATGACTCCTCGAAAGGATACAAATGAAATAACAATGCCGCAGTCGGGCGTCAAGGCGACACCACATAAAGGGCTTATAAGGGAAAATAAATGACAGTGCATCCCACAGTCGGACGTCTGAAGCGACATCACATAAAGGGCTTATAAAGGAAAAATAAATGACAGTGCATGCCACAGTCGGACGTCTGAAGCGACATCACATAAAGGGCTTATATCAAAAGTAAATAGCGGGTGTGCCACAGTCGGACGTCTGAGCGACATCACATAAAGGTCTTATATTGAAAGTAAATGACAAGAGTGCCACAGTCGGACGTCTGAGCGACATCACATAAAGGGCTTATATTTCACAACTTAATATTCCAGTAGCTTACGAATTTAATTCATTTCAAGGGAATATTCAGGTACGAGATGAAATAAAGGTTAGTCCATCCACAGGAATAACAATTCAAACGGGTATACCACTCAAGCTTGTTCACCGGGGATTTACCATGAGGACTGACATAGATATGGATATACTGGCCATGGTCCTTGACCATAGACACGATGACTCAGAAGGATTTGACTCTGCAGAGTTTGTACTTTAAGCACAGCCAACGGATTTCAGTAGTCACCAGGACTAGTTCCGTTTATGGTGTTTTAGGAGAAACACATCTAACCAGTACACACCCATTCAACATTCTGAAGCTAGGAATCACCCTCGGCAACGTTCAAGAAAAACCTTGAGACGGGGAGGCTACAACCTCGCGTAGCATGGGATCAAATTTATATACGCGTGCTCTAAGGGGTGCCCCCCTTTCGGTCCCAACCGGAAACACCCATGCCCCCTGACCGGATGACTGGCTTTAATCCAGTGCCATGGAACCCTCATCCCCGCCCCTCTATTTGGTGTGTACACGGAAAGAGGTTAACAACTTACTAAACCGTATTCTTTGCAGAAAACATGTGGCAGCACGAAAGGGGAAGAACTATAACGTGACTCAGTCCACGTTAACATCGGAGTTTATCGGAAGACGTAAGAATGGCATGCTACAACAATACCATGTTACTACCTCTCATGTCACCACATGATCAGGTCATCTCTCATCAGAGATCACGATAACTTCGAAACACACGGTCAGTTGCCTTGCATGCAACGTAATACTCACCGATGCTCTTATGCCATGCACAAACCATTCAAGCAAACATGCAAAACACCTATCATATCCAAGGTTCAAACATGCTTGCCTGGTTCGGAGAAGTCGGAGTCTAGCTCGTCGAAGTTTGCGGCTCCGTCACCTCCTCCGAAACCTACGGTATAATCGAAACCGTACACTATCGTAAAAATCATCGCGTGCATAAAAATTGTTCCAAATTTTTTCCAAATAAATACTATAAAAAACTAGACAAAAATATAAGACTTACAGAAAAAGAATCAATCAAAAATCATCTTTTATTAAAAAGATATAAGGGTTTTAGTCAGGGACTAATCTGTGATGAAACAGAAAAGATCCAGGGACTTAACTGAGAAAACAGAAAACGGTTCGGAAAGAAATGCGCCAGCCCAAAGAGAAAACGCATTCTGCCCGAAGGCGCCATCAGAAAACGGTTCGAGGGAAATAGAAGAGAGGCTGACAGGGGGGGGTCCACACGTCAGGTTTAAAAACGGCCAACGGAGCTCGCCGGCGCCCGAAGGCTGCGGTGGTCGCCGGCGTTGAACCGCGGCGAGATAGAGAGATCGGAGGGTACCAAGAGGTTCAGTGTGTTCTTCCGCGTCGGTGGGTGGTGGACTTGGCCGACGGAGAGCACCACGTCGACGACGACACTTTCTCCGGCGGACGGTGGTTCGGGCGATGGTGGAGTAGTCCGGTGGGTGCTGCAAACTCCAAATTGAAGTGCGGGTCAGAAGAGTGGATGCACTAGAAAGCTATTGGCAAGCACTGAGGGGTAGGGGTGCACGCACGGGAGCGAATCGAGCTGGGTCCCGTGGCGGGTCGAGGCGGTCGGAGTTGGGGAAGAAGGCTCCCTCGGGGCTCTTCCAGTGGCTTGGCGTGGTATTGGTGGAGTGCAGAGGTGGTGTGGGTTCGAGTTCGAGCTCGGGGCCTCTATTTATAGGCGATCCGAGGGGGTGGCCGTGAACGGGGTAGCTCCGGCGAGCGATTACGGCGAGGCAGGGGTTGGGAAGGGGATTTAGGAGGCTAGGCACCATCAGGGTGGTTCACTGGTGCCGTTCCCCCGCTAACCATCGGTCGGGCTTGGCGTAATGTGCCGATCCTCGACGGGGCGGCCGTACGGGCACGATGGCGGCAGAGAGCGCGCTCCGCGCCTAGCAGTTCACGACGAAGGATGGCAGCGCGCACGGGCGAGTGGGTGGCCACGCGGCGGCCTCCGGTGGCTTGGGCGGCGCTAGACGGCGCCGTCCACGCTGCGCCTCTCTCTGGCAGCCGCAAAGCCGCTGCTGCCGTCGCTCACGGGTGGCGCACCTCCTCCTGCTCGTCGCTGACGCCCGCAAGCCTCCAGGAGATCGTGCGGCGCAGGGATAAGAAGGAGAGAACAGGGAGCAAGGCGCCACCGCGGTACTGGCGAGATCGATAACGGACTCTGAAGAAAACGACAGCAGTTCCTGAAATTGTTAACTGAATTTCTGAACTTGACATAAACAGTGCCCATCAGGTGTTCGACGAAATGATTTGGCATGAAGAATTTTTTTTCTGGAGCTGGGACTTGGTGAGGTGACCTCTCAATGCATCCAGAGGCTGCCTGAATTTTCTCAGATTTTTAGGAGAAGAATTCAAATGAATTTCATCAAAATTGGCAAATATGGTCCAAACTTGCAGCAAGCACAATTTGAAAAATTTGAACTGGAGACCAGTGGATCTTCATGGATCTTGGTTGAGGGCTCAAAGGACTAGCTAGGGAAATTGGTTTGGAGGCAAAATTAAAAGTAGAAAGGGTAGCTCCTTTGTAAATCTCCAATAGCCAAAGTAGAGGGCAGAAATATTTTTCATAAGAAATAAATGGAAGAGAAATTTATGGGGAGTTTCAAACTGCTGGATTTGAAGTATATCATGATCCAAAGATGGGGAAAGGCTTATGGGAGGGGATTTCCACTTAGGTCATGGCAAGAGGGATTTTGAAAAGGGGAGAAGATCACTCCAAATGCCATAGGGCTATTTAAAAGATTTTTCAAAAGAAATCTCCCAAGTGAAAAGCATTTGGTTTTGAGTCCACATAAGAAGGAAAAACCTCCAAGACCAAAATCAAGTCTTGGGTGAATCCAAAACAAAACACTTGTCATAAAAGAAAATATTTTGAGAGGGAGAGTTCTTCAGAAAATTTTAAATAACATCCCTTAAATCAAATAAAAGTTTGAAAAAGCCAAACAAAATTTTTGGGTGTCACAACACCTACCCCCTTAGGAAAAATCTCGTCCCCGAGATTTCTGCTGATCCTCAAATAGATATGGGTACTCTGCCTGAAGAAAATCTTCTCTTTCCCATGTAGCTTCATCCTCGGTGTGATTGCTCCACTGGACCTTCAAGAATTTAGTTGTTTTCTGACGGGTCCTCCTTTCAGACTTTTCCAAGATCTTTACTGGCCGCTCTCTGTAGGTGAGGTCTGGTTGCACATCAATGATTTCATGAGATACATGCTTCTCCGGGTTGTTCACACATTTCCTCAACTGTGAGACGTGAAACACGTTGTGGACGTCTGGCAGCTCTTTGGGTAGGTCTAGCTGGTAGGCTACTGTGCCTCTTCGGGCAATTATACAGAAGGGTCCAATAAATCTCGGGGCTAGCTTCCTCTTAATTTTGAACCGTTGCAGGCCCCTCATAGGAGACACTCGTAGGTATACGAAATCACCGGGTTCAAAGTTGACCTCACGATGTTTTTGATCGTAATAGCTCTTTTGTCGGCTTTGAGCTGTCTTGAGTCTGTCCCTGATCTGTTTAACTTTCTCCTCGGCCTCCTTGAGCATGTCTGGGCCGAAGATACGACTGTCACCTATCTCTGACCAATTTAGTGGGGTACGACACCTCCGTCCGTACAATGCTTCAAAGGGTGCCATTTGTAAGCTGGCTTGGTAACTATTGTTGTAAGCAAACTCGGCATATGGCAAACTTTCTTCCCAACTGGATCCATAGGTGAGCACACAGGCTCTCAGCATGTCCTCTAGGATTTGGTTCACGCGTTCCGTTTGTCCATCAGTCTGAGGGTGGTACGCTGTACTGAATGCTAGTTGAGTGCCCAGAGCTTGTTGTAAGTGATCCCAGAATTTAGAGACAAATTGAGTGCCTCAGTCGGATATTATAGTCTTTGGGACTCCATGCAGACAAACTATACGGGAGAGATAAAGCTTGGCTAGCCTTTGAGTGGAGTAGGTTGTCTTTACGGGAATGAAATGTGCTACCTTGGTTAGCCTATCTGTGATGACCCATATGGCATCATTTCCGCGTTGCGATCGAGGTAGTCCGACGATGAAGTCCATTCCAATTTCATCCCATTTCCACTCAGGTATCCTGTTTGGCTGGAGTAGCCCTGCTGGCTTTTGATGCTCGGCTTTAATGCGCTGACATGAATCGCAACAAGCAATAAATGCGGCTATATCCCTTTTCATACCGTGCCACAAAAATCTTTCCTGAATGTCTTTGTACATTTTGGTTCCTCCAGGGTGGATCGAGTATGGAGCGGTGTGGCTTTCGGTTAGGATTTGTTGCTTGAGTTCCTCAATGTTAGGTACGCAAAGTCTGTCCCCGTACCATAATATTCCTTCATTGTCTGTGACGAACTCTGAAGCCGTGCTGAGCCTTCTTAATTTGTTCCATTAGGGTGGGATGTATCTCTAGATTTGATACGTTGCCCTCAGAGACTAACACCATGTTGAGTCTAGCGAACTCCTGCTGAAACTCAGGCCTCAAGTTTTGTGGACCATCGTTGCCCGGGCTGGGGTTCCGACTAAGAGCATCTGCCACTACATTTGCTTTCCCTGGATGGTAGTGAATGCCGACATCATAGTCCTTGACCAATTCCAACCAGCGTCGTTGGCGTAAATTTAGTTCTGGTTGTGTGAAAATATATTTAAGGCTCTTATGGTCCGTATATATTTCACAACGATTTCCCAACAGAAAGTGCCTCCACTCCTTGAGTGCATGGATGACCGCTGCTAGCTCCAAGTCATGAGTTGGATAATTTTCCTCATGCTTCCGTAGTTTCCTGAAAGCATACGCGACAACTTTGCCATCCTGCATCAGCACACATCCGAGGCCCTTCCGAGATGCGTCACAATACACTTCAAAACTCTTGTGTATGTCTGGCACAGTTAAGACCGGTGCGGTTGTTAGTTTCTTCTTGAGTTCTTGGAAGCTTTCCTCGCATGCTTCCGTCCATACAAATTTCTTGTCTTTCTTGAGCAACTGTGTCATTGGTTTTGCCACAGTGGAGAATCCTTCAATAAATCTTCTGTAATATCCGGCCATTCCTAGGAAACTCCGCACATCTGTCACGTTGGCTGGTGGTTTCCAGTCAAGTATGGCTTTGACTTTTTCTGGGTCTACGGCCACGCCTTGTTGGGTTAATATATGGCCTAGGAAACCAACTTGCCTTAGCCAAAATTCACACTTGCTACATTTGGCGTACAATTGATGTTTCCTTAATTCTCCCAAAACAATTCTGAGATGCTCAGCATGCTCTTCTGTTGTCCTTGAGTATACCAGAATATCATCAATGAATACCACAACAAATTTTTCCATAAATTTCATAAACACTTTGTTCATGAGGTGGACGAAATATGCGGGGGCGTTCGTCAGTCCAAACGGCATTACTGTGAACTCATATAATCCGTATCTGGAGGTGAATGCTGTCTTAGGGATATCTTCTGTCCGTACTTTTAATTGATGATATCCCGATCTTAAATCAATTTTTGAGAACACCTTGACTTGAGCGAGCTGGTCAAACAAATCATTTATCCGTGGCATCGGATATTTGTTTTTGATGGTGACCATATTGAGAGCTCGATAGTCTATACACAATCTCAGTGTCCCGTCCTTTTTCTTGGCGAATAATACTGGCGAACCCCAAGGTGAGGAGCTGGCTCGAATAAATCCTTTGTCCAGTAATTCCTTTATCTGCTTCTTCAATTCTACCAATTCTGAGGGTGCCATTCTATAAGGTTTCTTATAGATGGGAGTGGTGCTAGGTGCTAGTTCAATGCTGAACTCTATCTCTCGGTCTGGTGGCATGCCTGGTAGTTCTTCAGGAAATACGTCAGGAAATTCGCACACCACTGGAACTTTTCTCAGTTCTGAAATGTCCACTTTGTTCAATTTTGGTTGCCGTGACCGTGGTCTCTCTTGAGCGGTAACTTTTATTGTCTTGCCGTGATGGTGAGTGAGAATCACGGTCCGATTGAAACAGTCAATAAATCCCTTGTTGGTGGTCAACCAGTCCATCCCTAGGATGACATCCAGTCCTTTATTTTCCAACACGATGAGATTAGCCTGAAACTTTAGTCCTTCGAATTCAATAATCACTCCTTGGTAGTAACTCTGAGTGATCTGCTTATTTCCGGGGGACTTGATGATCATAGATTTTTCCAAAGGAAGTATCGGGAAACCATGTTGCAAAACAAAACTCTTCGAAATGAACGAGTGAGAAGCTCCAGAATCAAACAAAACCGTGGCAGGTACTGTGTTGACAGAGAACGTACCGAGCACGATGTCTGGGGCATTCTGCGCTTCTTCCCTGGTCACATGGTTCAGGTGACCCTTCCTGTGATTGTTGTTGGGGTTGAAATTGTTGCGCTTGGGGGCTGGATTATTCCCACCATTGTTCGGCTTGGGGGCCGAGTTCCTTGGTTTTGGGCACTATTTGGCATAGTGCCCTTCTTCACCACAAGCATAGCAAGTGACCCCTGGACGGTACGTGAAGTCCTTGTCCCTGGAATGAAACTATCTGGTTGGCCTTAGATCAGTAGTCGTGGATTTTCTTGGTTCAATCCTTTGAACATCAGTCTTGCTTCGGTTGTTGCGAGCAAGAGTCGTCTTGTCCCTCTTTCGCTTACGAATATCTTCCAGACTGCGACGTTCATTCTCCAAGGTAATGGCCTTGTCAACCAGAGTTTTAAAATCCGGGAAAGTGTGTACGACCAGTTGGCATCTTAATGCTGGCGCCAGGCCGTCCAAAAACTTCTCCATCCTTTTGTTCTCAGTCATATGCTCATCGTAGGCATAACGAGATAGCTGGGTAAACTGACCGTTGTATTCTGTCACTGACATGCCTCTTTGCTTGAGGTCATCAAATTCTCTTTTCTTGATTTTTATGATGCTCCTGGGGATGTGTGCCCCACGAAAGCCTTCCTTAAACTCTTCCCAGGTGATGTTGTGTTCACTGGGATGCATGTGTAGGAAGTTTTCCCACCATGCTGCAGCTGCTCAAGTGAGGTAGTGAGGTGCATAAAGCACCTTCTCATGATCTGAACACTGAGCAATAATCAGCTTTCTTTCAATGTCACGAAGCCAATCATCGGCTTCAAGTGGCCTATCAGTGTGAGCAAACGTTGGAGGGCGTGTCTTCTGCAGTTCAGACAACTTGGAGTGTGGTTGGTATGGCTCACGGTGATTCCCCATATTGATGACGTGATTCATCATCTCTTGGTGCTGTTGCTGGCTTTGTTCGAAGAGGCGACATACTTGAGATAAGGCTGCTTCGCTGTCCTGTTGACTAGACTGTCCCTGAGTGAAGTTGTTGCTTGTCTGTGTTCCATAAACTTCTTTTGGGGGATTTGGCATGGAACGAGTCCACGGATGAGGCATTTTCCACTCTGGGGTATTATTTTGCAAAATTTATGAGAAAAACTGTGTGGCACAAGGAAAATCTTGCAAAGGCAAAAATTTAAAAGACCTCAAGATTTTTTTCAAGAAAGCATAAACGATTTCGCACGGAGAAGGACTGCTTAGCACATATCTTACACGCGATACGCAAACATACGACACATCACTCAGGATGTGCGCACACACTCCTGACATGTTATTAAGGCTAGCATACTCCTCCGGGACCCTACATGACGCGCACACAAAAACTACAAACTAACGTACAAATAAAACATATCATACATGCAGGCACAACGCGCGGCGACTAGGCGCACTCAGTCGGACATGGTGAAGATGTCCTTCCCCTTGCCGAGGGTAAGACCCAGCGGTGTAGGAGACTCAACCTCCACCTCCTCCCTAGTTGGCTCCAAGCGCGTAGCACTGCGCTGAGGTGATGGCGCGGGTGCGACAGGCGGCAGTGCGGGTGCGGCAGGCGGTGTAGCTCTGACTGGAGTAGGAGCAATGACCCGGTCGAACTCCTCAGTGGTAGGTAGACGGCGAGCGGTGGCCAAAATGGCCGGTGAATAGGACGCTGAGGACGAGACGAACGTCAGTGGCGGTGCCATGTGGAGAAGCTCCTTCCTGCTGGCAGGACCGCCCCGAACTAAGTCCATGCGGGCAGCCACAAGATCGTCCACGAGGTTGTCGAAAGATTCCTCCAGAGCTTTGAGATACTCCACAATCATCTCGACGGCTTCATCTCACTCTCCCCTATGGCAGGCGAATGCATAGTGACAAGTATATGGCACATGGCATGGGAGGTAGCGGTAGCGACGAGTCTTCATCGAAGGAAGAATGTCCCGAAGGCGAGCTATCGCCTCACGGGCAGCCATCTGCATGGCATGCCTCTCCGTAGGCATGGCCCTTCCCACAAAACGGAAGTGGCGAGACACAGAACGTCCTCCCTTGAATTGCACCAAGGCCTGGTGCATAGAAACATCGTCGCTGAGCTTGTGTTGGTAAAGCGTGAACTCCGGACGAGTCACTGGCCCGATCGCGAGCTTGGTGATGGAGACGAGAAGTTTGACAAACCCCTCGGGCACATTTGTGAACACCCGAGTCTCGCAGTCGTTGCCAGCCATCTACAAAAGTAGGCAAAAATTCTGAGTAGTCAAATCATAAATTTATGATGACCAATAGAAAATAGCTACATTTGCAAAATGCTGAAAAAGCACTAAAGACGCTAATAACCGATTAGCGATCGCACCTAGTGGCTTCCTACAGTCAGCCTGGCTCTGATACCAAGCTTGTCACGATAGGTTTTCCAATAAAAATATTTATTGAGAAAACGATCCCTTTCACGGACCAGCAGAGAAAAATCTTTCTCACTGGTAGACAATATCTTGATCACAGAAGAGAAAACCAGGAGTTCTAAATATAATACAAGGTTGAGCGGAGACTGCTCAACAATTTATTACAAGCACGCCGATAATACACATAAAGGCGGATAGGGTGGCATAACTACTAGCTCACAAATAAAAGCGGTGGTGGGTATGTCACAGTGAAGTGGGTGACATGACTCCTGAACCTAACAACCCTTCGAGCGTCGGAGTGAGGCTCGAGGAGACATATTGTGGGTGGCGGAAGCGTATATATTACAAGTGACCAATATCCAGGATCGCACGGGGCTGACTGGGACTCCTCTAGGCGTCGGACTCACTATCAAACTCTTCATCCATGAGATCGCCTTCGTCAACATCTGGCCAAATCAACAAGCCAGGTGAGTACTATGAAAGTACTCGCAAGACAGTTCGGACATAAGATATAACAAATGTGAACATGATGCATATGAATAGATTAACAAGCGCATCAGACAATGAGATAATAATGCATGGGAAGTAAAAGGGAAGTCGGGCGGTAGTCCTCCCGAAATCCCAAAGTAATACTGAGGGCCAATCGAGTGTCTGAATGACTCCTCGAAAGGATACAAATGAAATAACAATGCCGCAGTCGGGCGTCAAGGCGACACCACATAAAGGGCTTATAAGGGAAAATAAATGACAGTGCATCCCACAGTCGGACGTCTGAAGCGACATCACATAAAGGGCTTATAAAGGAAAAATAAATGACAGTGCATGCCACAGTCGGACGTCTGAAGCGACATCACATAAAGGGCTTATATCAAAAGTAAATAGCGGGCGTGCCACAGTCGGACGTCTGAGCGACATCACATAAAGGGCTTATATTGAAAGTAAATGACAAGAGTGCCACAGTCGGACGTCTGAGCGACATCACATAAAGGGCTTATATTTCACAACTTAATATTCCAGTAGCTTACGGATTTAATTCATTTCAAGGGAATATTTAGGTACGAGATGAAATAAAGGTTAGTCCATCCACAGGAATAACAATTCAAACGGGTATACCACTCAAGCTTGTTCACCGGGGATTTACCACGAGGACTGACATAGATATGGATATACTGGCCATGGTCCTTGACCATAGACACGATGACTCAGAAGGATTTGACTCTGCAGAGTTTGTACTTTAACCACAGCCAACGGATTTCAGTAGTCACCAGGACTAGTTCCGTTTATGGTGTTTTAGGAGAAACACATCTAACCAGTACATACCCATTCAACATCCCGAAGCCAGGAATCACCCTCGGCAACGTTCAAGAAAAACCTTGAGACGGGGAGGCTACAACCACGCCAAGCCACCGGAAACACCCATGCCCCCAGACCGGATGACTGGCTTTAATCCAAGGCCATGGAACCCTCATCCCGGCCCCTCTATTTGGTGTGTACACGAAAAGAGGTTAACAACTTACTAAACCGTATTCTTTGCAGAAAACATGTGGCAACACGAAAGGGGAAGAACGATAACGTGACTCAGTCCACGTTAACGTCGGAGTTTATCGGAAGACGTAAGACTGGCATGCTACAACAATACCATGTTACTACCTCTCATGTCACCACATGATCAGGTCATCTCTCATCAGAGATCAAGATAACTTCGAAACACACGGTCAGTTGCCTTGCATGCAACGTAATACTCACCGATGCTCTTATGCCATGCACAAACCATTCAAGCAAACATGCAAAACACCTATCATATCCAAGGTTCAAACATGCTTGCCTGGTTCGGAGAAGTCGGAGTCTAGCTCGGCGAAGTTCGCGGCTCCGTCACCTCCTCCGGAACCTACGGTATAATCGAAACCGTACACTATCGTAAAAATCATCGCGTGCATAAAAATTGTTCCAAATTTTTTCCAAATAAATACTATAAAAAACTAGACAAAAATATAAGATTGACAGAAAAAGAATCAATCAAAAATCATCTTTTATTAAAAAGATATAAGGGTTTTAGTCCAGGGACTAATCTGTGATGAAATAGAAAAGATCCAGGGACTTAACTGAGAAAACAGAAAACGGTTCGGAAAGAAATGCGCCAGCCCAAAGAGAAAACGCATTCTGCCCAAAGGCGCCATCAGAAAACGGTTCGAGGGAAATAGAAGAGAGGCTGACGGGGGGGGGGGGGTCCACACGTCAGGTTTAAAAACGGCCAACGGAGCTCGCCGGCGCCCGAAGGCTGCGGTGGTCGCCGGCGTTGAACCGCGGCGAGATAGAGAGATCGGAGGGTACCAAGAGGTTCAGTGTGTTCTTCCGCGTCGGTGGGTGGTGGACTTGGCCGACGGAGAGCACCACGTCGACGGCGACACTTTCTCCGGCGGACGGTGGTTCGGGCGATGGTGGAGTACTCCGATGGGTGCTGCAAACTCCAAATTGAAGCGCGGGTCAGCAGAGTGGATGCAGTAGAAAGCTACGGGCAAGCACTGAGGGGTAGGGGTGCACGCACGGGAGCGAATTGAGCTGGGTCCCGTGGCGGGTCGAGGCGGCCGGAGTTGGGGAAGAAGGCTCCCTTGGGGCTCTTCCAGTGGCTTGGCGTGGTATTGGTGGAGTGCAGAGGTGGTGTGGATTCGAGTTCGAGCTCGGGGCCTCTATTTATAGGCGATCCGAGGGGGTGGCCGTGAACGGGGTAGCTCCAGCGAGCAATTACGGCGAGGCAGGGGTTGGGAAGGGGATTTAGGAGGCTAGGCACCATCAGGGTGGTTCACTGGTGTCGTTCCCCCGCTAAACCTCGGTCGGGCTTGGCGTAATGTGTCGATCCTCGACGGGGCGGCCGTACGGGCACGGCGGCGGCAGAGAGCGCGCCCCGCGCCTAGCAGTTCACGACGAAGGATGGCAGCGCGCACGGGCGAGTGGGTGGCCACGCGGCGGCCTCCGGTGGCTTGGGCACCGCTGGACGGCGCCGTCCACTCTGCGCCTCTCTCTGGCAGCCGCAAAGCCACTGCTGCCGTCGCTCACGAGTGGCGCACCTCCTCCTGCTCGTCGCCGACGCCCGCAAGCCTCCAGGAGATCGTGCGGCGCAGGGATAAGAAGGAGAGAACAGGAGCAAGGCGCCACCGCGGTACTGGCGAGATCGAGAACGGACTCTGAAGAAAACGACAGCAGTTCCTGAAACTGTTAACTGAATGTCTGAACTTTACATAAACAGTGCCCGTCAGGTGTTCGACGATATGATTTGGCATGAAGAAATTTTTTTCTGGAGCTGGGACTTGGTGAGGTGACCTCTCAATGCATCCAGAGGCTGCCTGAATTTTCTCAGATTTTTAGGAGAAGAATTCAAATGAATTTCATCAAATTTGGCAAATATGGTCCAAACTTGCAGCAAGCACAATTTGAAAAATTTGAACTGGAGACCAGTGGATCTTCATGGATCTTGGTTGAGGGCTCAAAGGACTAGCTAGGGAAATTGGTTTGGAGGCAAAATTCAAAGTAGAAAGGGTAGCTCCTTTGTAAATCTCCAATAGCCAAAGTAGAGGGCAGAAATATTTTTCATAAGAAATAAATGGAAGAGAAATTTATGGGGAGGTTCAAACTGCTGGATTTGAAGTATATCATGATCCAAAGATGGGGAAAGGCTTATGGGAGGGGATTTCCACTTAGGTCATGGCAAGAGGGATTTTGAAAAGGGGAGAAGATCACTCCAAATGCCATAGGGCTATTTAAAAGATTTTTCAAAAGAAATCTCCCAAGTGAAAAGCATTTGGTTTTGAGTCCACATAAGAAGGAAAAACCTCCAAGACCAAAATCAAGTCTTGGGTGAATCCAAAACAAAACACTTGTCATAAAAGAAAATATTTTGAGAGGGAGAGTTCTTCAGAAAATTTTAAATAACATCCCTTAAATCAAATAAAAGTTTGAAAAAGCCAAACAAAATTTTTGGGTGTCACATTTTTGGGACTAACATATTGATCCAGTGCCCAGTGCCAGTTCCTATTTGTTGCATGTTTTTTGTTTCACAGAAAATCTATATCAAACGGAGTCCAAACGGGATAAAAACGGATGGAGCTTTTTTTGGAATATATGTGAATTTTGGGAAGTGGAATCAACGCGATACGTTGCCCGAGGGGCCCACGAGGGTGAGGGGCACGCCCCAGGGGGCCAGGCGCACCCTGGGCCCTTGTGGCCACCCCGTAAGGCGCTTGGTGCCCTTCTTTCGCCGCAAGAAAGCCCATATCTGGATAAATATCGTGTCCAAATTTCAGCCCAATCGGAGTTACGGATCTGGGGGAATTTAAGAAACGGTGAAAGGGCAGAATCAGGGAGCGCAGAAACAGAAGGAAACAGATAGAGAGATCCAATCTCGATCATGGAGGCCATGGACCAGAGGGAAACCCTTCTCCCATCTAGGGGGAAGGTTAAGGAAGAAGAATAAGAATGGGGGCTCTCCCCCCCTTGTCGGTGTCAAAACCGGCGGATCTCGGGTAGGGGGTCACGAACTGTGCGTCTAAGGCGGATGGTAACAGGAGGTGGGGGACACAATGTTTACCCAGGTTCGGGCCCTCTCGATGGAGGTAATACCCTACTTCCTGCTTGATTGATCTTGATGATATGAGTATTACAAGAGTTGATCTACCACGAGATCGTAGAGGCTAAACGCTAGAAGCTAGCCTATGGTTATGATTGTTCTTGTCCTACGGACTAAACCCTCCGGTTTCTATAGACACCGGAGGGGGCTAGGGTTACACAGAGTCGGTTACAAGGGAGGAGATCTACAGATCCGAATTGCCAAGCTTGCCTTCCACGCCAAGGAGAGTCCCATCCGGACACCGGACGAAGTCTTCAATCTTGTATCTTCATAGTCCAACAGTCCGGCCAAAGAATATAGTCCGGCTCTCCGAGGACCCCCTAGTCCAGGACTCCCTCAGTAGCCCCTGAACCAGGCTTCAATGACGATGAGTCCGGCGCGCAGATTGTCTTCGGCATTGCAATGCGGGGTCCTTCTCCGAATACTCCATAGAAGATTTTGAACACTAGGATCGTGTCCGGCTCTGCAAAACAAATTCCACATACCACCACAGAGAGTATAATATTCCCACAAATCTAATCTGCTGAAAACTTTTCATAGCGTGACGTTATGCCGTGGCCTGGTCATGACGAACCGTTCTTCCCAGCCTGCCACTGCACGTGTTATGAGGCGGTTTTATTGGCACGTTTTGTCGAAGCAGAGATCGTGTTCCTTTTATCACGGGATTCTCATCAATACGGGTGTGGGTAACCCAATCGTGCCCGTGGGCATGACTCCTCGATTTTAGGCAAGTTCCAAACGGTCACGCGGAGGACGCTTGATATTCACCCTCTTTATAAAGGGGCCAAGGCCTGTCCTTTTCTTCTCGCGCTCGATCCTTCCCTTCCCCCACCTCGAATTCCAACACCCGAGGCTCCGGCTAAGCGCTTCGGACCTTCAATCATGTCCGGATCCAACCTTCAAGGCCGGTGGATAGCCTCCTCTGTAACAGAGGAGGACATCAAGAAGCTAAGAGAAGCCAGGTATCTGACCGCCAAAATCTCGCACAGGCTGCCTGCTCCAGGGCAGGTCATCCCTACTCCCGAACCCAACGAGAGCGTCGTATTTGTTTCCCACTTCCTTCAAGGGCTAGGTTTTAGTCTTGATCCCTTTGTTAGAGGGCGTATGTTCTATTACGGGCTCGATTTCCATGATCTGGCTCCGGATTCCATCCTTCACATCTCATCGTTCATCGTCGTGTGTGAGGCCTTCCTCCGCATCACCCCACACTTCGGCTTATGGCTCAAGACCTTCAATGTGAAGCCGAAGATGATAGATGGGCGACACGCAGAATGCGGAGGTGCCATAATAAGCAAAGGCGCCGATGCTCCATGGCCAAAGGGTTCCTTCCCGGAGATGTCCAACTTATGGCAGCGGGAGTGGTTTTACATCACGGCTCCCCGAAGTACTAAGTGGGCAGCTGCCCCCGCCTTCCGTTCGGGCCCCCCGCCACAACTGGCGTCATGGGTCAACAAGGGGCTGGACTGGGGCCAGTTAATGACGTGCCGACATTGCAGAGTTGCATCCGAGATCTCCTCAAGAGAGATGTCGGCCTTGTCAAGGTAATGCAAGTCATGCTAGTTCGTCGGGTCCTGCCATGCCAACGTCGACCTCTCCGTATGTGGGAGTTCAACCCGGAAGGACCGCGAACTATTCAGCAATTCTTCAGCGTGACGCTCGAAGAGATGTATGGATTGTTCTTCGGATCACGAATAAAGTGTCCGGACACCATCGAGGATGCGGGTCTAAACTGCAATCGTCCAGATACTCACGTAAGTAATTCTGCGGCCGAACACGCTGTCTTTTAATTTGTCACAACATCATTCTGAAAAATCGCTCTTTGACCAGGATTGGATAAAAAAGGCGAAGATGATCAGGTGTTCGGCCCCCCTTCCCGAGGGCTCACCGGATCCTGTACTAGCCAGGATGCTTGAGCTCGCACCTTATCAAGCGCCATCAGGGGAAGATAAAGGGAGGAATAAACAAGCCGAAAGCCGGCCTCACTCATTACTCATCCAAACCGGGGGAATTAGTGTCTCCGCGAAGGAGGATAACCGGGGAGAAGAATCTGAAATTCCCTCTCCCCAAGGAAGGAAAAGGACCGCCTCTGAAGACTTGGAAACAAGAGTTTCCAAACGAGGGAAGAAACCTTCACCAGAGGGCCCTGCCCCGGAGGGCATCCTTACCGCACAGTGCCCGCAAGGGGATCAGCCCTCCACCGAGCTGTAAGTGAACAAGAGTACTTTTGGTAAATATATCCTGCTTCATCTCCGAGGATAATAACCAAGACGTATGTCTTGCAGTTCGGATCATAGCCCTTCTCGACAGAGTTCGTCTTCGGGGGATCTTCTTCTGGAGATGATGGAGAGCGAAATGCCTCCCCCTGTCTCCCCGCCTCATGAGGCGGACGACCCTGAGGTGTCGTCACGGAGGATTTCTCCCGATCCGCCAAGGCCGGAAGGTAACCCTTCGGCCACCCGAAGTCCGGAGGATTCGGCTCCTAAGGAGAGCAACATAAAGAGTCCGGGACAGTCCGGTGCACAACCAGACGTACTGATGGGTCTTCTGGAGCAAGCGGCTATCTCAGAGGTGCATCGTACTTTAATGGGTACAGTGGTTGAAAGGATTTCATCCGCCAAAAGTGGGTTGCATGAAGCTTTTATGAGCCTGCTAAAAGGCTTTGAGGTACGCAAAGTAATATATATTTTGACGGTACCGCACACGCTAGGTGTGCCCTATACAGATAGTAGCCCCTGAGATTCTGGTTGCCGTCCTAAAGGCGGTAAACAGAGGATCATAGTCCCAGGTGATGATCATGCTGTTTTCATGTGCAGACGGCTGAGGGTCCGGTGGCTAGCCGGACTGGTGAGTTTGCCGAACTGAAGCGGCAACTTGATGCGACAGATGCCGACATCGTGCTTGTAAACAAGCGGCTTGACGAAGCACAGGGTATGTATTCTCCTATGGTTAACAGATATGTAAGAGGAGCATGATGCTAGTATCTATAATATGTTGTGACTGCAGATGGAGTTGCCGCCATGGAGACCCTTCGGGCGGAGCTTGCCCGAGCCAAGGAACAAGCCAGGAGAAGTGATGCGGCCGCCCTAAAGGCGGTCGAAGAATTAAGAGCCGAACAGACTACTCATTGCCAGAGCGAAGATAAAATAGCCAAGATGGTTGTTGAGCTGAAGGATGCCACCGACCGGTATGAGCTTCTTGAAAAGGAAAGCCAAGCAAAAGCGGCGGACCTGAAGAAAGCCATGGTAGCAGCCAAGGGACCCGCTCTGAAATCAGAGCGGCAAAGGAGGAGCTTCGTCAAGCCGGAGATATCACGGCTGGGAAGCCCTTTTTGTTGCAGACGAAGTTCGGAGATCCGAAGTATGCCCCTCTGGATCAATTATGGAGTGCTGCAGACACGTACTTGGACTTGGCAGCGAGTGCTGCTGATGCGACTGAGTTTTTCAAAGATCAAAAAGATCATGAAGTGGAAAAGTTGTTCTGGTCATAGTTCAGTGCTCCAACGCGTCCGCTACTATTAAATGAGCAAATGGCTGAGTGGGCTGAGCTCCATAGGTTGTCCGGGCTTGCCATGAGGTCTGTCGTGGATCATCTTTGGCCGGAAGGACCAAGGCCGAATAGTTATTTTGGTTTAGTGCAACGATTCCTTGGTGCTGTGCCGCATATCGATGCTGCAAAGAGGTCGGCATGCATAGAGGGTGCGCGGATGGCTCTTACCCATGTTAAACATACTGGGCAGAGATGGAGGCCACCACTATTGCGACCCAGAGTTCGGCCGTAGGTCAGGTATCGGCCAAGCACTATTTTGAAGGAGTCCTAGAAGGCACTCGTTTAATAGAGGCTCAGTGCTCGAAGAGTATCATGTTCTAGTGACATGTAACCCTATTGTAAAAACAATGCTATTAGGTTTATAAAGGCTGTGTTTATTCTTTTGCCTAAAAGTATTATGATGCCTCCTGTGCGGCCGTTTATGTATGTATATAACCTGAAAGTTTGCAGTCGTGGGCTTCAGCCACCACGCATATAATGCGGGGGTGTTCGGCAAAGCGCGTATTCACACTTGATCCAACGTCTTGGTCCATTAAGGAGGTGATAGCGCGGCGAACAAGGCAATCGGACTATATTGCTTTAACACTTTCACTTAGCCATAGGAGTTTGACGGTGGGGCTACTATATAGCCCCTGGTACTTCCGCGTCTAGCCGGATACGGTGCGCGTACATACATGACCGGGAAACCGGTCCTTCGTTAATGCGGAGGAATCGCGAAGATTCCGATGAGTCATCGAGTGGTTGACCAGTCTCGCGCTTTATCATGACAGTCAGTTTTCGGCTTTCTCTACTGAGGTGCTCGTCCGGATGAACCAGGGCACAATCACAGTAGTTCTCCCGGTGCCACCTTAGCCGATAGAGCAGAACGTAAGGTAGCAAAACACGGGAGCCGGGCAAACCCAACTATTGACCAAAGACATGATTCGGAGCTGATGCATATAAGGCCAAACTCGCGACGCCGAACACTCCCTAAGGTATTCGGTCTTTACAACATATACCGGGCTGAGTAACGCCCTTGATAATGAACCCTGAATTTCCAGGTACATGCATTAGTCTGGCATGGCGAAATGCCAATAACGCCAACATCCCTCTCAGTTGTGTTTAGTATCTGGAGGGTGTGAAGCAACAAGAGACAGTAAGAAAGGTTTACACAGGGTCTTAATCTAAAAATAAACCTTTGAGCGAGGCCCTGCTGCACGTCTGCGCCTGTGTCTCCGTTGTGCGGTATCCTGGAAGGGTGTAGCACGATTATTATCTGTAAAAGAGGAAAACTCAGGTGAAAGTATTCGTGCGAAAAATTGGTTATTCTTAATAAACCATTGAAATTTAATCTAAATAAGGTCAACCCGAACTGTATTTCTTTTTACATGCGAGAAGCCCCTAGCACCACTTATGGGGATATATCCATCAACCCAGTCTCAGGTTTATCTGAGCTGTTACAGCCAGTGTTGCGCCGGACTCGTCTAGCCGTGTCCGCTGTCTTGACAACAGATCATTTATTCTGGTCGGAGAGGCCAGTCAGTGTTCGGCTGCTAAGGCCGCCACACATTCTTCCGTACGCAAGGAACGCTCTGCGTTTCCGCTAACTATGATGGTGCCACGTGGACCGGGCATCTTAAGCTTAAGATAAGCATAATGCGGTACTGCGTTAAAACGAGCAAAAGCCGTTCTTCCGAGTAGTGCTTGATAGCTGCTTCGGAATGGAGCGATGTCGAAGGTTAACTTTTCACTTCGAAAGTTGTCGGGAGAACCGAATACAACCTCTAGTACTAGAGAGCCCGTGCAGCGGGCCTCTGGGCCTGGTATTACTCCTTTAAAGGTAGTATTGCTTTGGTTAATTCTTGTCGGGTCTATCCCCATTTTGCGGACAGTGTCCTGATATATCAGATTGAGACTACTGCCGCCGTCCATAAGGACTCGGGTGAGATGGTATCCGTTAATTATTGGGTCTAGCACCAAGGCAGCGGATCCTTCGTGCCGGATACTAGTCGGGTGATCCCTACGATCGAAAGTGATCGGGCAGGCCGACCAAGGGTTGAACTTGGGGGTGACGGGCTCCACGGTGCATACGTCTCGGAGTGCTCGTTTGCTCCTCCTCTTTGTTACATGAATCATATTCACTGTTTTGACCTCTGGCGGGAATTTTTTCTGCCCCCCAGTGTTTTGCCGGCGAGGCTCATCCTCGTCTTCACTTGGTGTCTCCCTGCCCTTGTTCTCGGCATTTAGCTTGCCGGCTTGCTTGAAGACCCAGCATTCTCTGTTGCTGTGATTTTCAGGTTTGTCGGAGGTGCCATGAATCTGACATAGTCTGTCTAGAATCTTGTTTAGGCTGGACGGTCCATCTCGGCTGCCTTTAAATGGCTTTTTCCGTTGACCGGCTTGAGAGCCCCTGAATCCGGCGTTTACCGCTGTGTTGTCTGGGCTGTCTTCATTGCTTCGACGCTTGCTTTTATGGCGTCGCGGTTTCCCATTACCATCTCTGACTTCGGATGTGCCTGGGTCGCTGGTGCCGCTACGGGCTAGCCAACTATCTTCACCCGCGCAAAAGCGGGTCATAAGGCTTGCTAAGGCCGCCATTGTCCTCGGTTTTTCCTGGCCAAGGTGTCTGGCGAGCCATTCGTCCCGAACACTGTGTTTGAAAGCCGCTAAGGTTTCGGCGTCCGGGCAGTCGACAATTTGATTCTTCTTAGTGAGGAATCTGTTCCAAAGCTTTCGGGCTGACTCTCCGGGCTGTTGAATTATATGACTTAAATCGTCTGCATCCGGAGGCCGGACATAGGTCCCTTGAAAATTAGCCCGAAAAGCATCCTCAAGCTCTTCCCAACTTCCAATTGAGTTTTTGGGGAGGCTCTTCAGCCAATGCCGAGCTGGTCCATTCAACTTGAGGGGCAAGTATTTGATGGCGTGGAGATCATCTCCACGAGCCATATGGATATGAAGGATAAAGTCCTCGATCCAGACCCCAGGGTCTGTCGTTCCGTCGTACGCCTCTATGTTCACGGGTTTGAATCCCTCTGGAAATTCGTGATCCAGCAACTCATCGGTGAAGCATAGGGGGTGCGCGGCACCCCTGTACTTGGATGTGTCCTGACGTTCTGACGGTTGTAGTGTTCGGTTTTGATTCTGTGCCGGAGCGCGCTTCCTAGATCCGTAGATGGACCTGGTCGTACCGACATCATTAGCCGCCCTATCGCTGCCACGGGGTGGTCGATCCGGCTTATCGGCCGTTTTATTTTTCGGCTGTGTGGGCTCTAAAGCCTCGTCATCGAATTCAGGCAGCAGCTTGCGCTTTGGATAGCTCTTTGTGTGGCGACTGCCACCGTACTTTTCTGCAGTGTCGAGCACTTTGTTCCATCTACTGTTGAGTGTATTTTGCGCGGCCTTGAGCCTTTGCTTCTGCTTCTTTAGACTCCTTGCGATGGCAAGAAGCCTTCTATGGAGGTTCTCTTGCTCCAAGTGCCTTTCCGGGATGATGTGTGCATCGTCATCCGGACTGTTCGCATCTCCGGAGATGGGTTGATTAGCTTTACCCTCGGCGTCACCGTTGTCGGACAGCGGCTCCGTACTGTGTTCGCCGTCCGCTGGTTCATCCTGCTCTGTCTCTGGGTCCATGTGGTCGTCGTTTCCTCTGGAGTCGTCCGGGGTATTATTCTTTCTTGCGCTGTTAGCGCTGTTTTTGCCGAGGCGGGGTTTGGAGCGACGCCTACGCCGTCGCTTTGGTTGCTTCTTGAGGGAACTTTCCTTCGGTGCTTCTTCCCGTTCCTCGTCGTTGTTTTCTTTGGGGTGTCCACCATGTATATATTGTATGATGAGGTGGCAGTCGAGCGCCCTGTGGGCGGCGGTTCTTGTTCTTCTCCTGCATCGTCGTCCATACCGTCGATGTCTTCGGAGCTGAAATCGAGCATGTTCGTTAAGTCGTCGACAGTGGCTACCAAGTGGGTGGTGGGTGGGGAACGAATTTGTTCGTCGTCCGCCTCCCACTCAAGCCGGACATAGTTCGGCCAAGGGTCTCCAGACAAGGAGAGAGACCTTAATGAATTTAACACATCGCCCAGTGGCGAGTGCTGAAAGATATCCGCGGAGGAAAACTCCATGATCGGTGCCCAATCAGATTCGACAGGCACGGATGCAGGCGGTTCGGAGCCCGTGGCCGGGGATGAATCCAAGTGTCTGGCGACACGGGTCTCATAGGACGTGAAGTCACTATTCGGCTCTATCACCGCTGCGTGCACGGCCTCCGTGGCGGGGTCTATCCACCCGTCCTCGGACGGCATGATCTGCTCCGAGTTGAGGGCCGGAGTAGCTGCAGGTGTGATCTCCCAAACACGGTCTGACGGCAGAGCTAAGTCATGCTCGTCGTGACTATGCGGCGCACCTGACATAGGCTCGAATCCGTCGAAGATCAAGTCTCCGCGGATGTCGGCAGTATAGTTCAAGTTTCCAAACCTGACCTGATGGCCAGGGGCGTAGCTCTCGATCTGCTCCAGATGGCCAAGCGAGTTGGCCCGCAGTACGAAGCTGCCGAATACGAAGATCTGTCCGGGGAGGAAAGCCTCGCCCTGGATCGCATCGTTGTCGATGATTGAAGGATCCATCACGCCTTTATCGTGACGGCACAGTGGAACTCTCAATGAAAGCACCAATGTCGACGGCAAAACCGCCGGATCTCGGTTAGGGGGTCCCGAACTATGCGTCTAAGGCGGATGGTAACAGGAGGCAGGGGACACAACGTTTACCCAGGTTCGGGCCCTCTCGATGGAGGTAATACCCTACTTCCTGCTTGATTGATCTTGATGATATGAGTATTACGAGAGTTGATCTACCACGAGATCGTAGAGGCTAAACCCTAGAAGCTAGCCTATGGTTATGATTGTTATTGTCCTACGGACTAAACCCTCCGGTTTATATACACACCGGAGGGGGCTAGGGTTACATAGAGTCGGTTACAAGGGAGGAGATCTACAGATCCGAATTGCCAAGCTTGCCTTCCACGCCAAGGAGAGTCCCATCCGGACACGGGACGAAGTCTTCAATCTTGTATCTTCATAGTCCAACAGTCCGGCGAAAGTATATAGTCCGGCTGTCCGAGGACCCCCTAGTCCAGGACTCCCTCACCCCTCTCTCCCGGTGGCGCCGGAACGCCGCCGGGGCTATCATCGTCACCGCAATCTACACCAACACCTCCGTCATCTTCACCAACATCTTCATCATCGTCCCCATCTATCTATAGCGGTCCACTCTCCCGCAACCCGCTGTACCCTCTACTTGAACATGGTGCTTTATGCTTCATATTATTATCCAATGATGTGTTGCCATCCTCTGATGTCTGAGTAGATTTTCATTGTCCTATCGGTAATTGGTGAATTGCTATGATTGGTTTAATTTCCTTGTGGTTATGTTGCTGTCCTTTGGTGCCCATCATATGAGCGCGCGTGTAGATCACACCATAGGGTTAGTTGTATGTTGATAGGACTATGTATTGGAGGGCAAGAGTGACAGAAGCTTCAACCTAGCATAGAAATTGATGCATACGGGATTGAAGGGGGACCAATATATCTTAATGCTATGGTTGGGTTTTACCTTAATGAATGTTAGTAGTTGCGGATGCTTGCTAATAGTTCCAATCATAAGTGCATAGAATTCCAAGTCAGGGATGACATGCTAGCAGTGGCCTCTCCCACATAAAACTTGCTATCGGTCTAGTAAAGTAGTCAATTGCTTAGGGACAACTTTGCAACTCCTACCACCACTTTTCCACACTCGCTATACTAATTTTATTGCTTCTTTATCTAAACAGCCCCTAGAATTTATTTACGTGCTCTTTATATTCTTGAACACTTATCCAAGAACACCTACAAAGTACTTCTAGTTTTAAACTTGTTCTAGATAAAGCGAACGTCACACTACTGGAATCCACTTCTTTGCAGTGTGCCACCTCTTTGCCGTCCGCTGGCTGACGGCAAAGAAGGTCTTTGCCGTCAGCCACAAGAAAACGGACGGCAAAGATGTGGCTGATGGCAAACAAAGTCTTTGCCATCAGCCAGTTCTCTGCCGTCCGCTGGCTGACGACAAAGAATCTTTGCCGTCTGCTAGCAGACGCCAAAGAGGTGGGTTGGTCCAGTTATTGTTTAACCAACTCATGCCCACCGGCCCCACCTCTTTGCCGTCCGCAAGAGGACGGCAAAGAAACTTTGCCGACCGTTGCCTGATGGCAAAGAGGTGGGTACATTAACGGCCGTCCCGCCCCCCTCTCTTCTCTCCACTCTCTCATTCGTCCCCACCCACACCCGCGCAGCCGCCGCCGACCCCGTCTCCCGTAGCCGGCCGCCCCGCACCCCTCCCTTGCGACCGCCGACCTCCACCGCACCCCCGCCGCCCCTTCCACGTCACCCCGCCCCCCCGCCCCTCCCCTCCGTCGCCATCCCCCACCCACACCGGCCCGCGCCGCCGCTGCCGACCCCATCCGGCGTAGCCGGCCGCTCCGCCGCCCCGCACCCCTTCCCGACCTCCACCGCGGCCACGCCGCCTCTTCCACGTCGGCCAGCCGCGCCGCGGCTGTCCCCGCCCCGTCCCGCCGCGGCCGTCCTCGCCCCGTCCCGCCGCGGCCGTCCGGCCTCCCCCTCCACCGGGTCGCCGCCTCCTCCAGCGGCCGCCGCAGCCTTCCGGCCTCCCCCTCCACCAGGTGAGCTCCTCTCCCTCTTTTTTGTTTAATTAGTTTCTTTTTGTTTCTTTTAGTTTAGTTTCTGTTTCTGTTTTAGTTTTAGTTTTAGTTTTAGTTTTAGTTTAGTTTTAGTTTAGTTTATTTTAGAGTAGTTTTAGTTTTAGTTTATTTTAGATTAGTTTTAGTTTTAGTTTATTTTAGATTAGTTTTAGTTTTAGTTAAGAAGAAGAAGTAGAAGGAGGAGGGAGGAACAGGAGGAGGGAGAAGAAGAAAGAAGAAAAGAAGAAGAGGAGGAAAAAGGAGAAGAAGAAGAAGCAGAAGAAGAAGAAGAAGAAGAAGAAGAAGAAGAAGAAGAGGAGGAGGAGGAGGAGGAGGAGGAGGAGGAGAAGAAAGAAGAAGAAGAAGAAGAAGAAGAAGAAGAAGAAGAAGAAGAAGAGGAAGAAGAAGAAGAAGAAAGAGGAGAGGAGGAGAAGAAGAAGAAGAAGAAGAAGAAGAAGAAGAAGAAGAAAGAGGAGAGGAGGAGGAGAAGAAGAAGGGAAGAAGAAATGGAAAAAAGAGACCCCGACCCGACCCCCGACACCCCGACACCTCGGCACGACACCCCGACCCCGACCCCCGACCCCCGACACCCTGACACCACACCCCGACCCCGACCCCCGACCAACCGACACCCTGACACCACACCCCGACCCCGAGCCCGACACCCTGACACCCCGACTCCGACACGACACCCCGGCATGACACCCCGACCCCGACACCCCGACACCCTGACACCACACCCCGACCCCGACCACCGACACCCCAACACCTGACACCCTGACCACCGACACCCTGACACCACACCCACCCTTGCCCCGACCCCCGACACCCTGACACCACACCCCGACCCCGACCCTGACACCCTGACACCCCGACCTCGACACGACACCCCGGCATGACACCCCGACCACGACACCCCGACACCCTGACACCGCACCCCCGACCCCATATATATTTGTGTTGATCGGGTGTATTTTTATTATGGTCATGATTATGATACACTTAAATTATATACATATTATTATGCTCATGTCAGGTATACAAATTTTTTATGTTGTACTAATTTCGTTTACTTTTTGTCATTGCAGGTGTTGACAGGATGGTGGGCAAGGGTCCAGAGCGCCCCGATCCTCCTGCGAGCGCTACTGGGAGGGGTGGTTCCATTATTCCAGCCCAGCCCCTCCGGAGAGCGCTGCTAGACAGTATGCAGACAACTGCGGCGGGCGCTTCTTCTTCAGCTGGGAGAGGTCGGGGGAGGACGAAGAAGCCTGCTAGAGGTGGACGTGGCAGCGGGAGAGGTAGGATGGCTGTTACGCCTTCCTCGCCGCCACCCTCAGCTGATTCACCCGACCACAGGAGTGCTCCGTCTGACGTGGACCCATCTCGGACTCCGGTCCATGAGCCTCTGGTCGCTGATCCTTCCCCCGAACAGACTCGGGTCACCGATCCTTTGCCCCACTCGAGTCCGGTCCCAGAGTCTTTGTCTCAGAAGACTCCGGTCACGGGGTCTTCGTCCCAGAAGACTCCGGTCACGGGGTCTTCGACCCACGAGACTCCGGAGGCTAGTGGCTCGGAGGATGGTAGCAAGGACACCTTTTCAGATGATAGCTACAGCGACGACGAGCTGGTTGAGAAGGGCAAGAAGGTCTACAAGTGTGGCTGTACAAAGCTCCCGCCCGTGCCGACGACCCCCGACCAGAGGTGGTTGATTGCGCATAAAGGGTTGAAGTAAGTGCATTTACTATTTTTTAACCTTTTGCCTTCATGTTCCTTCAAATTAATATCTAATGCATTGGCCTTGTCATACTGCAGGGGCTGGGTATGCCTCGGTGGTTCCCGTAGGCCCAACCAGGTCCTTGGTGTGCTTTGCCGGCAGCACTTCCCTGGGTGGGTCACGTTGCCCGGTGAGGGTCAGTTTCCACAGCTAGCACTGACCTGGGAGCTGTACTCGGTTGCCCAGGCCCCGCCGGAGGAGAGGGTCGATGGTGTCTTGTGCGAGACGGTGGCCGACATTGTGTTCCGTCGGTTTTGGCTAATTTCTCCTTTACGGAATTAAAAAATCAACACTACCTAGTGATTGTACTAATCAGTGTTGTCTTGTTTGATTGCAGACCTTCTACAGGGTTTCAGAGGGAGAGTAGGAGGCCGCGTGTATGGGTGTCAAAAACGAGTGCAAGCACCTACTTCAGAACTTAAGGCACGAGGCTCGGGTGCAGGCTGTTCGAGACTACTACGCCTCGAAGGGTCAGAGGAGGGGCAAGCAGAAGTGTCGCGGCAAGTTTCTGAGCAAGGAGAAGTACATGCAGGTAATTACCTATTCTTAAGGCCTTGAACTTAGTTTTCTTGATTTGATTCGTAGGCGTAGCGCTGAAATTTCTCTTGACTCACTTAGGTGCCCCCGAGATGGTGTGTGGATAAGATGGACTATTGGGAGGCGTTGGTGGATGCGTGGTGCTCTGCCCAATGGAAAGTCGAACACCAATGGGCCAAGGATAAGCGCGACCAAATGGAAGGTGTGCCACACCATCAAGGGAGCTCCAACCTGTTTGAGTACGGGGAGAACTGGGTATGTGGTTTGCTACATGATTCATGCAATTCATTCTTCATGCTAGATAGTTCATTTATGACATATTTAGCTCTAAAATGACATAATAACCTTAGATAGCTCTATATAATGACTTAATATGCTTTAGTCAGTTAAAAAATGGCATAACTAGCTTCGATAGCTCAATAACGACCTAACCTAATCTTAGCTAGTTCATTCATGACATAATTAGCTCTAAAATGACATAATAACCTTAGATAGCTCTATAGAATGCCTAAATATGCTATAGTTAGCTCTAAAACGACATAATAACCTTGGATAGCTCAATAATGACATAATTAGCATACTTTGGTAAAAAAATAGCATAATAATCTTGGTTACCTAAAAAATGACCTAAACCTAGCTTATTTTAATCGAAAATGACATAATAACCTTTCTTAGCTCCAAAATGACCTATTTACATAGAAATATTATTCTTCATGCTAGCTTGAGCCCTTAACTAATATTTTGTTCCTCTCTCTCAGGCGCACCACCACAAGAAGCACGTGCCACGTCTGTTCGACCTCTATGGGATGGCTCATATGGCCCCGTACAAGAAGGCCAAGCCATTCACGAAGTCTGACCTAGATGATCCAGAGAGCTTCACCAACAAGACCTCCCACCACAAGCTTGTGAAGTACAGACACGAGGGGAAGGCGAGGAAAGGGGAGGACTTTAACCCGAGCCAGGATCCTTTTGATACAGAGCTGGTGATGATATCTAGTGGCGGGAGGTCCCATGGCTCTCTAGCCATTGGTGATGGACTGATACGTTGTCGTAAGACTCTCCCGCAGATCAAGAAGCGCCTGAGTAGCTCTGATCCTGAGATAACGCCTCGTGCACGGCCCGCAGAGATCGCCATGGCGGTTAGTTATACGGACTCTCTCACCTTTCCTCCATTACATTGTGTGTGCGTCCGTTGATGATTACAACGCTAACGAGGAGTGGTGTGTTGCAGGCTATTGTTGAGAAAGAGAGATTGAAGACGAAGGAGCTTGTGGAGGAGGCAAAAAGGGAGGCACAAAAGGACATGGAGGAGAAAACGGCTAAGCTGTTGGAGGAGGAGAGGAACCGGAACGACCTTGCTAACCGGGCCCTATACGAGCTCATCGTGGTACGTTTCTCATGCATATTAGCCCAATCATGCACGTAATGTTCGCATTACTATCTAATATGACTGACTCGTGAGAACCAAATGTGGAGACCATGTGCGAGAAAAACGGTCAGGCCCCTCCGCCCATGCCCAGATTGCTCCGGCGAACACGGTGAGTTTTATTTGAATGGTCGTTGCTTACTATTATTCACATTTCAGTTTGTGAACTTGCTAACGAGACATTATTGGAAATGGTCTTTGGTGCAGCATGGCTCCCGACAAGCATCGACCACTCCTTCTGCCAACGCCGGAACCCCGACCGGTCCTTCACCTCCGTCTGGCACTGTCGCAGCCCCGACCATTCCTACACCTCCGTGATAATGGTTTTTTTCTTCTTATTTAGCGTGTTTAGTCCATTTATGACATAATTTAGCTTATTTAGTCCACAAATGACATAATAAGATGAAGAAAATCAAGTAAGAGGAAGGAAAGAAGTAATAGGAAGAAAAGAAGAAGAAGAAGAAGAAAAGAAGAAGAAGAAGTTTTCTTCTTCTTCTTCTTCTTCTTCTTCTTCTTCTAGTTTTCTTCTTCTTCTCCAAAATGAAGTTAGCTCTAAGTTATATAAAAAATGGCATAATATTCTTAGTTCACTCAAAAATGGCACAATTAGCTAGGTTAGCTGCATTTTACCTAAGTATGCTTACTTCTTCTTCTTCATTTTCTTCTTCTTCTTCTTCTTCTTCTTCTGATTCTAGTCTTCTTCTTCTAACTTTCTTGTTTCCCATTTTGTAGATTTAATTCACTATATGGAAGCTTGCATGGATGGAGTGCTTGTTTCCCTTTTCTTTTTTTCGTTTGTATCAATAAAAAATGTGGAACTTCGTTATATGGATGCATGCATGGAACAATGTGTTGGATGAACATTGTAATGTTACTGTAATATGTATGGATGGATCTCTGTTTCCTATTATGTATGTATGTTGTCACGGATGGAGCTATGTGTTGGCTACATCATATGTCTGCTGTGCATGTGAAAAAAATAATATATATATGTATATCTGTCTGTGAATTCCTGTGAAATTAAGTGGATTCCAATAAAAACAGGGGATATGTAGCCTGTTTGCCATCTGCTAGCAGACGGCAAAGCGCTTCGCCGTCTGCTAGCAGACGACAAAGAGGACACGTGGCAGCTACCTGTACTACCTGGGAACACTGGCTACCTATTTGGTCACTTTGCCGTCTGCCAGCGGACGACAAAGATTCAAATCACTTTGCCGTCTGCCAGCGGACGGCATAGCTGGCCACGTGGCAGGTTCCCAGTACTGCCTAGCTGAGCTCTTTGCCGTCTGTCAGCGGACGACAAAGAGCTTTGACTCTTTGCCGTCCACTGGCAGACGGCAAAGAGCACCGTTAACCCCCTAACAGCACTCACGCCACCACACTGCCGTCCGTTGTCTTTGCCGTCTGCTGGCCTCGGATGGCGGACGGCAAAATCCTTTGCCGTCCGTTTCCAGGAAGCGGACGGCAAAGAAGGCCTTTGCTGGCACGTGTTCAGATGGAGAGTTTGCCGTCTGCTGGCGGACGGCAAAGACATTTGCCGTCCATGATCCATGCCTTTTCCGTCTGCCATGGTTGACAGCAAAGAAGCTGATTCCAGTAGTGTCAAGCGTGCGTTGAGTTGTATAGGTGGTCGATAAAACTTGAGGGAATATTTGTTTTACCTTTAGCTCCTCGTTGGGTTCGGCACTCTTACTTATCGAAAGAGGCTACAATTGATCCCCTATACTTGTGGGTTATCACAACTCCGGCAACAACTGCGACTCTGACGGAAAATCGTTCAGTCATCTACATATATGTTTGTGCCTTTTTTCTTCCTGATCTTGAGAATTGATTTCGAATGTCCTACATGTTATGCCATTTTTTCTTTTAGATTGGTATGTACACAGATGAGGCTCCGACCAGCGCCGCCGCCGGATGTAGATCTTGGACCCGGCTGTGCGGCCAGAAGCGCTCCCCTGGACCTGAGGAACCAGTAGAATTTCCGGCGACCGCATCAGCGATCTCCCAGACGAAATCCTTGGGGAGATCATTTCCCTTCTCCCCACCAAGGATGGCTTCCGCACACAAGTCCTCGCATCTCGGTGCCGCACTCTATGGCGCACCGCGCCTCGTAATCTCGACTGTCGTCAACTATCTATCGATGATGATTCTGAACTCGCCGGAGCCATCATCTCCTCCCACGGGGGCTCCGTTCAATGCATCTGCATGCCGGCATGCTACCTACTAGACATACCCTGCACGGTGGCCTCTTGGCTGACATCCCGTCAATTCGATAAACTCTAGCAGCTTGAGTTCTACCGTGACTATGTATGTAACATACCACGAACCGATGTATCTGTGCCCTCACCACCAATGTCCATCACGTGGTTTTCCTCCTCTCTCCACACCGCCACCTTTGCCCGGTGCCATCTAGAAGACAATCTGGTTCAAATGCTTTGACTTCCACTGCTAAAAAACTTGAGCATGTGGTGGTTGATCTGTCGGAGGCCGCACTGCACAACATCATCCACTCCACCTGCCCTGCCCTGGAGCGCTTTCTGCTTGTTTTTGCAATGGAAATTCATATCCGTTGTCTCAAAATAAAGTCGCCCCACCTTGTAAGCATCAGAATTTGTTTTTTTGGACATGATCTCATCATCAAAGATGCCCCTTCACTTCAAAGGTTGCTCCATGATTCTGGTATAGTACCTTCGCAAATAACTATAGTCTCTGCGCCTAAACTAGAGACCTTGGGTTCAATTCGTGATCCTTTTAGATGGTTCAAAATGGTGTTTGGCTCCACACCTATTGAGGTACTATATATTATTCACGTAAACTTTTGTAATCTGCCTTTTTCATTTGTGCGCAAAAGTTAAGTATCATCTTGGAGTACACTTTTGGTACTAATATTATGTTCTATGCTCAATGAAGAGCTTGTCCGTCCTATCAGTGGTGGTGGATTCTGTCAAGACCTTACATATCAGTATGTGGTGTTTTGATCTGAACACGATTATTGGCTTGCTGCAATGCTTTCCATGTGTGGAGAATTTGTATATAAAGGTGATGATTTCACGCACATTGAAAGCCCATATAATGTACTATAATTAATAGTTGAGCTATCACTCTTTCAACATAATCTTTTTAGACATTAATTGTTTTCAATCTTCATCTCTATTTAGGCACTAACACATGGAAAAAAAGGTATAACCAATCGATGGTTCAAGAAGCACCGGGATTTTCTCAGATCTCATGACATTCGTTTGAAGACAGTAGCACTGGACGGATATGTATCCAACAATGCAAACACTAGCTTTGTCACATTCTTCATGTTAAATGCGAGGGCACTATTGTTCGTGAGGATTAAGTTTTTCGACAAGAAATTTCTTACGGCTGCAAGTGTTGAACAACATAAAAAGAAGTTTCAGGTGGACCTAAGGGCTTCTGATCATGCCCGGCTTCTATTTACAACAGCTTGTCATTATGTACCAGTAGAATTTCTGGCCGGGGATCTTGATTTTATGGATCATACCGATCCATTTGATTGTGACTGCCGAAAACATTGGTTGAGTTAGATGTCATTGTCCTGTTCAATCTGGATTTTGTCTAAACCTGATGAGCAATTAATCCTCGTGCTTTTGTGCTGTTTGTAAGCTGGAGTTAGATATTGTTTCCCTTTTCAACTCGGTTTTCACCCATATTTTCTTTCATACCAGGCCAATGGCTTGCCATTTCTTTCATTAAGACATAAATATTATAAGCATTCACAACATAGGGAAAGAACATCACTGTTACTGTTAGTCCAATTTGTGATAAGTTTTGGTACAAACTTCTTACAAACCGGAGCTTCTCTAAAAAAGGCTCATGGTTCCGAGAGGGACCTTGTCACCTATGTGTGCGAAACGACATACGCTGTCTCTTCCCGCGTTGATTTATTTTACAGAGGCAACATGCAACTATATATAGTAGTGTCGTCCTAAAAATATGAAATCACGGTTCGTTTTGCCTTTTTATACATTATTTGAGTTTCCTAGGCATTTTGGAACGTACTTTCGTGTGTGCAAAGGTCATGTGTGTACTAGCCACATATGTAATTCGATGTTCAATCTGTTTATGGAATCAAGTCCTTAGAAGTTATAAGTACATATGTTGTTGTTCTGTCTGCAATGACATCGCACACGGACCCTCCTGGGGAACCTGTCGGTGATGATTTAATCAATCGCTGACAATTGTATACCACCAAGCTTTGCCCACAACACACATGGCTTATTAGCAGCAATTGTGTGTGTTATTATGGATCTTCGCACACATTTCTGATTACAGACCTGTTTGCCGCATATCACACACATCTTGTTATATTGAACTGTTTCTGTTCTCTTGACTCAAAGCAAACAGTTCATTCGAGTGAACCGCATACCGTATATCGCACACACCTTCATCTGGCTGACCGTTTCTTTTGTGTTTCCTAATCACAAACAGTTCATCCGAGTGAACCGTATGTTGTATATCACACACACCTTCATCTGGCTGCCCGTTTCTTTTGTTCCTCATCATCACAAATAGTTCATTGAACTGAACCGTATGCCCTGCATCGCACACACAACTAAAATCTAAACCGTGTTTGATGCATCCTCCATCGCAAACGTTTTGCACCTTTTTTGACCGTTTTTTTACATCCCCGTTTGCAATTAGTGCATCGCACACAGTTTCGTGAAAGAGTATCTGATCGTAGTGTCGCGTTAGCAGCATCCTGCAGTAGTGTCATTTAGAACAAATATGCGGAGTGTGAGACAGCATGTTAACATCAACGAAATGTTGGTAAATCACAATTCTACAACATTGGCCAAGCAATATTGAATCTCTTTCATAAGAGATCAAACGAAACCATTCTGGTTATGTACTATATACTGAATATAACCATTGAATGCTCGTGAATCAACTTCAACGACATTTGCATTCCAATGGAATTATCCCACGTTAGGATAATTTGCTCTAAATTCATCAATTTGAGCAATTAATTCAGTAAAGACATGGTTTTGTGTGGATGATACACATCTAAGACCATCTTCTAGATGGGTCTATTAACACCATGAAGTACCAACATAACCCAGATAATTGTTGAATAATCCAAACATATTCTTGAATGCAATCAAGAATATTGGCTGGCTCCTTTCAAATTTTAAGGTGGGAGCGCCTTAAAATTAATTCCCCAATGTCACATACAGTTCACAAAACAATCTCATGATTGTTGAGAATATTTCAACTTGTCAAGTTGTGGCCAACAGAATTGTCAATAATTTCTCTAATTGTCCAATACCACGAAGATAAAGGAGGAAGAATTATTATATATGCAACAAGATTGAGTATGAACTAATTCATACACTCAATTATCTCAACTATCTTGTATGAGGGACAAGATATTGCAATTTATACTATATGTTGTAGTACAATTATAGGCTAATGATATTTAGGGATAAGTAGGAGACTACACGAGATCTCCAAAATATCTTTGGAATATCATTCCACAAGCATATCATCAATGTAGAGGAGTCTATTCTCCTTCTACCATGCCAGAATATTTTCTGATTGTTTCCTTTTGAAGTAGAACTTGAAACTTATCCCATTAAAATCATTTGCCTCCAGTGAGCCAGTGGTATGATTCAACCAAATACTTGACCAATTGGTAATCATTGGTACGATATTTCGTACAACCACCACTTTGAGAAATTTGAGAGTTTGTCATTGTGATCATTTAGTTAAATGATTCATTATTTTGTGAGATATACACTCCATTTCTGCTTGTATTTTTTCACTTAACATTCAACTCCTCATGGTTCTCTAACCATAAAATTGCTTAGTACTGTAAGCACTAGCACAAATTTCAGGTAATGGTATAGCACCCGTTGGGGTGTACCAGTTGATTCTTCACAAGAAGTTCATCATATTTTTACCCTGAAATAAAGATGGTATTTCTTTTACCATCGTAGGAGAATGTAAAGTGTAGTAAGGACATACAATCAGATTATGATCTGAGACTGCCTTATCATATAATCTCAACTTAGTGTTTATTTATAAACAATCGAATTATAAGTCTCAACGGACTCGAAGTCCTGAGAACAAATGAATAATCATTCATGTGATGCTTATAACAATATTTCTCACCTCAATGAAGGCTAAAAGGGAAAATGGATGTTCATCATCCATTACATACTCAGTTTGAGAACCGAGTCATTGTGATGACACATATATGCAAATATGCATATTCTTAGCTATTTATAGATAGCCATGACATTTTCGACAGGTGGAGTTTCTGTGGCAACAAGCCTCGGGTCGACAAAATCTTTAATGTCCATGGCCCATCTTTAAAAAATTACTCTCACCTAATGTCATCTCATCACAATTCCTTTTGAAAAAGGTCAGCCATATGTTGCATGAAATGCCCATGCATTAATTTACCTTTAGTAAATTCAATAAGATGAAAATGCTATAGCTAGGCATAATCATGGTCATGGTGATTCTTAGTAACCCATATGGTAAACCTTCCACAACAAGATAGTCAACACAATGTGGTGTAGATCTTCAAATTAATGGCAGCCTTTAATTTTCATAAAACACATGGAGGTATCCGACCACCTAGTGGTGCCTCACTCTTATGGGCAGTTCCCATTGATCATAGCCTCCACAACCTTATGTTATTTATAACACTTGAAGGTAATCACCATAAAATGGCGTAAACCTCTCAGTCGTGCATGAAACTTAATTCATATCTCTGATGGTGTCCCATAAGTTGTGTATGCATGGAACGTAATCTCCAAACTATGCAAGTGTTTTGCATAATTCTCTTCATAGCATAATATGTACCATAGTCGCCACTCATGCCTTGGAATCCTCTTCTAACGGAGTATGTGACACTATAGTCACAACCAAATGACAGATGCTATGAATTTGACAAATATTTGGAAAAACATCATGAAGGTAGACACCAATTGTGTAGGCCTTATAATGGCTATGTCATAAGTTTTGTGCCTTCATTTTTGCTTGAACACATGGATTGTTGGGGAACATAGTATTTCAAAAAAATTCCTAAGATCACGCAAGATCTATCTAAGAGAAGCATATCAACGAGCGGGGAGAGTGTGTCCACGTACCCTCATAGACCAAAAGCGGAAGCATTTAGTAACATGGTTGATGTAGTCGAACGTCTTCGCGATCCAACCGATCAAGTACCGAACGCACGGCACCTTCGCGATCTGCACACGTTCAGCTCGGCGACGTCCCTCGAACTCTAGATCCAGCTGAGGCCGAGGGAGAGTTCCGTCAGCACGACGGCATGGTGATGGTGATGATCAAGTTACCGGCGCAGGGCTTCGTCTAAGCACTGCAACGATATGACTGAGGTGTGTTTCTGTTGAGGAACGCAGTAATTTCAAAAAAAATTCCTACGATCACGCAAGATCTATGTGATGCATAGCAACGAGCTAGAGAGTGTTGTCCACGTACCCTCCTAGACCGTAAGCGGGAGCGTCAAGTGATGCGATTGATGTAGTCGAATGTCTTCACGATCCAACCGATCCTAGTACCAAAAGTACGGCACCTCCGCGATCTGCACACGTTCAGCTCGGTGTCGTCCCTTGAACTCTTAATCCAGCTGAGGCAGAGGGAGAGTTCCGTCAGCACGACGGCGTGGTGACGGTGTTGATGAAGTTACTGACGCAGGGCTTCGCCTAAGCACTACAATGATATGACCGAGGTGGAAATCTGTGGAGGGGGGGCACCGCACACGGCTAAACAATGTCAACTTGTGTGTTCTAGGGTGCCCCCTGCCCCCGTATATAAAGGAGCAAGGGGGAGGCCGGCCGGCCCTATGGCGCGCCAAGGAGGGGAGGAATCCTCCTCCTAGTAGGAGTAGGATTCCTCCTTTCCTAGTCCTACTAGGAGGGGGAAGGAAGGAGTGGGAGAGGGGAAGGAAAGGGGGGGGGGCGCCGCCCCCTCCTAGTCCAATTCGGACTCAAGGGTGAGGGGGCGCGTGGCCTGCCCTGGCCGCCCCTCTCTTTCTCTCCACTAAGGCCCATCTAGGCCCATTAGTTCCTCGGGGGGTTTCCGGTAACCCTCCGGCACTCCGGTTTTATCCGAAATCACCCAGAACACTTCCCGTGTCCGAATATAGCCGTCCAATATATCAATCTTTATGTCTCGACCATTTAGAGACTCCTCGTCATGTCCGTGATCACATCCAGGACTCCGAACTACCTTCGGTACATCAAAACACATAAACTCATAATACCGATCGTCATCGAACATTAAGCGTGCGGACCCTACGGGTTCGAGAACTATGCAGACATGACCGTGACACGTCTCCGGTCAATAACCAATAGTGGAACCTGGATGCTCATATTGGCTCCCACATATTCTACGAAGATCTTTATCGGTCAAACCTCATAACAACACACGTTGTTCCCTTTGTCATCGGTATCTTACTTGCCCGAGATTCGATCGTCGGTATCTCAATACCTAGTTCAATCTCGTTACCGATAAGTCTCTTTACTCGTTCCGTAATGCATTATCCCGTAACTAACTCAGTAGTCACATTGCTTGCAAGGCTTATAGTGATGTGGATTACCGAGAGGGCCCAGAGATACCTCTTCGACAATTGGAGTGAAAAATCCTAATCTCGATCGATGCCAACTCAACAAACACCATCGGAGACACCTGTAGAGCATCTTTATAATCACCCAGTTACGTTGTGATGTTTGATAGCACACAAAGTGTTCCTCTGGTATTCGGGAGTTGCATAATCTCATAGTCATAGGAACATGTATAAATCATGAAGAAAGCAATAACAACATACTAAACGATAAAGTGCTAAGCTAACGGAATGGGTCAAGTCAATCACATCATTCTCTAATGATGTGATCCCGTTCATTCAAATGACAACTCATGTCTATGGCTAGGAAACTTAACAATCTTTGATTAACGAGCTAGTCAAGTAGAGGCATACTAGTGACACTCTGTTTTGTCTATGTATTCACACATGTACTAAGTTTCCGGTTAATACAATTATAGCATGAATAATAAACATTTATCATGATATAAGGAAATATAAATAACAACTTTATTATTGCCTCTAGGGCATATTTCCTTCAGTCTCCGACTTGCACTAGAGTCAATAATCTAGATTACACGGTAATGATTCTAACACCCATGGAGTCTTGGTGCTGATCATGTTTTGATCGTGAGAGAGGCTTAGTCAACGGGTTTGCAACATTCAGATCCGTATGTATCTTGCAAATCTCTATGTCTCCCTCCTTGACTTGATCGCGGATGGTATTGAAGCGTCTCTTGACACTACTAGGGAAAACCCTAGTAGTAGCGCGGGTTTAAAGCCCACTAGTAGCGCGGGCTGCCGCGCTACTAATAAGGCGCTACAGCTATTACTTAGCAGTAGCGCGTGCGACACGCGCTACTGCTAAGACACATAGCGGCAACGCTTGTTCTCTCCCGCGCTGCTGCTAATCTAGCTAGTTGCAGCATGTTTACTATCCATCGCTACAAGTATTCTTTATTTATTTTTATTTATTTTAGTGTATTTATACGCCGTTATACAAATTTCGGTACAATACCAATTATGAGGTTTATATCATTATGTCCATAACAGTGTGTCAAATGAAGGTGGATTAGGTTCAAGTGGAGGCAATATGTGGTGCATGTCAAAAGTATACTACTAATCCAAACTTGATCTAGTTTGGACTAGTAGTACTTTCGATGTGCACCACATGTTGCCTCCACTAGAATCTAATCCGCCAGCACAAGCTCTTTAATCATCATCATAGTCATTACGACCAACAGTATTTATTTAATCACCATAGTCATAGTGTAGCACATCATCATCTTCAAACTCATTCTAGCTAGCTAATCACCACCAACACTAGATGCGGTAGCTATCTAATCACCACCAACACTAGCTAATAATAATCATCATAGTCATTACCACCAACACTAGCTATTTAATCATCATAGTCATAGTGTAGCACATCATCATCTTCAAACTCATTTCTAGCTAGCTAATCACTCCTGCTGCTCTCTCTCAGGTAAAATAACATAAAACATGTGTAGCTCTCCTCCTTCATCAAGTTGGAGCATGCAGATGAACCTGTCTCCTAATCGTGGGCTGCGCTTCTGATTGCTGCCCCCTAGTACTTCTCTGCACTCCTCCATCACAAATTTGGTCCAGTCTTTCACTATTAAGCATCCCTTGCTATTAGAAATCCTAAATGCACGAAAGTGCATTGTAGGATATCTTGGCCGTAAGCTAACAATACTCATGGTACCTTTAGTCTCGATCCCATGAGGCACAACATTCATCGGGAGTCCCTGTTGAAGAACATCGTATAGTAATATACTTAGCAATGAAGTTTAGCTTAAAAAATAATGTATGCAAAAGATGCACTGAGGACAAATAGTAAAAATCTTACCATCTTTCCTAAATAGATGTGACCGTAGTTCATTACGAACACTATTGGTCGCACGTTTTCAGTACTAACATTTCTAAGTGCAGGAAGAAAATTTGTCTTGACAGTATCAAGATCCTCAAGCCATGAAACATAATGACTTAGCTCCTCGCAGTTTAGTTCAGCCCCGGGACAGTAGTAGGTCCTGTCTACCAAGCGCTGGACATGTTTGCTTGAACGGAAATAAGCTGACAATAGAAATTAGTTGTCAACTATTTTTGAATAAACAATATCAAAGACATAAATATGGTTGAGAAACTCACATAATGGTATAACTGGAGGCGTCTGCACATCGACCCAGATGTCGATATTACCTTCAATATCATCTTCCGGACGAATATCAAAGGTGATAACCATATCAGGCTCAAATGCATAAGTCTTGCATAGTGCTCGCCAAGTTTTGCATCCAAAATAGGTGTAGTCGTCTGCGTTGTATAATTTTGCGTGGAAAATACAAGCATGCTCGGTCTTCAAGTAAACTTTCTTTACCTCCATAGTACGACTGAAACCTATCTTATCCAAGACAAAAACTCTTGCATGGCAGGGGATACGCTAGTAGAATAGTAAAAAAATTAAATTATAAGTTGAAGCAAATGAAGCAGATGTCATGCTTAATTACGAAAAAAGACTTGTCGTTGTGACTTACTGTATCCACTTCGAAGTTCACGTCCAGCTTGATGCTGAAGCGCCTATCATCATCTAGGAAGATTCCGTCGCACAGGCCGCGCTCGTCTTCGCAGTATTTGCAAATACCGAAATCCTTTTCGTTGTCTGACATTTCCTATGTTCATAGTTGAAACATTAATTGAAAATCGATCGAAGACAACTACCAGGATACTCAAAATATCTTATAGGACTCATATTGACATGAGCATTCAATAAGCAAAACCAAATCGTAAAATAAATAAGTATTCAAATTAGCATGCATTCAATAAGCAAAAGTAAATCATCTCATGCGTCCGTACATCGTCGAATATTATCACTAATACATCCCGAATAGTATCATACATATAACATCACTAATACAACTAAAACCCTAGCGCACGACGGGTATCGCGCGGGCGGTGGACACCCAAAGAGAAGGAACCATCACAGGATCATAGCTCCAGTGAGATCCCTGGAGAACCTGCCAGGTATTGGAGAACCTGTGCTCCAACGCAAACAAGTAGCGACGGACGTGCGCGTCCTCCTCACTGACACGGTGACGCACCACCTCCGCGGGGTCCTCGAGCCTCTGGACCGTCACTGGCCCACGCGACCGCCACCAAAGAAGGTTCGGGTCAACGACAGGCTGGCTCCTCACCAACCTGCGCCCCCCGGTAGGTAGCGCCTCCCAGTACCACCCCGGCGGAGCCCAGTCCCGGACATGGCCCATCTGGTGACGCAGGTGTCCTCCGCCGACTCGACGACGAGGATGCGGGATAGGCATCATCGACGTCGATGCGGGAAAACTTGCTTTAACTAAAAAAATAACAACAAATGTGACATGTTCAACTAGTTCTATTAATTCAACTAGTTCTTACGATTAAATCTAGTCAATTAATTCTATACCTAATAAAATGAATAATGACATAAAAAAGGCCTATGCTTTGCAGGAATGTGGACTCCTTCCCGGTGCGGCAAATCCCGGGCACTCGATATGTCCTAGTTTGTAGCACAAATCATGCCGAAATTCACGGAAAATTTTGGCATGACTTTTACTAAAAAGTGGACAAATCGGGAACCTGAAATTTGCCGGAACGGAAATGAATCAACATTCCGGCAAAACATCGGCCACTCGACTTCATTCCGTGGAAACAACAAAGCCACTTGGGCACAATCGAACCACTTCAATAATGGAATATGCAAATAAACATCAATGACATATATCATATAACAAAAATCTTGTTTTTTGTTTACATAGCAACAATTAGTTTAACCAAGTTTTTGAAAGAAAAACAATTCTGTTTTTTGTTTTTTTGAATGAAATTACTGTTTAGGCATTTTCATCAAAATTTGCCCTAGCTAATTTTCTAAAAAATGCTAATCATTTTTCCTAAATGCTAAAAAATGCCTACTGCCCTAAACAAATCTAGGGTTGATATGAACACCTAGGGTTCATATGAACATCAACACAGCATCCACACATATATGAATTGCCCTAACAGAGAGAGAGGAGGGTAGGGGAGAGGAGAGGCAGAGCCTTACGGTGACTGCGACGAGGGAGGGGCAGGCGGCGTCGAGGACGGGGTCGGGGCTCGGGCGCGCGGCGGAGGGCGGCGTCGATGTCGGGGTCGGGGCGGCGTCGAGGTCGGGATCGGGGTGGTGTCGAGGGTGTGCAGCGGGCGGCGGCGGCGGTGAGGTTGAGGGCGGCAGCGGGCGGCAGCGATGAGGTCGAGAGCGGCAGGGCGACGGCGGCGATGGAGCAGTTGGGGGAGAGGGGGAAGTGGAGGGGAAGGACTTAGCGAAATTTTGAGCCCGCTCGGCCGGGGCTTAAGTCAAACTAGCAGCAGCGCGTTTTTCTGGAACGCGCTATAGCTAAGTTAGCTATAGCGTGTCTAGCAAAACGCGCTACAGCAATTCCTTTCTGTTTTATAATATCAATAGCGCTTTGCCCTGAAAAAAACGCTACTGCTAAGTCTAAGCATGTAAAAACTTCAAAAATATACATTGGTAATCATTGATCTTTTTGTGTAGAATCTAAATAGTCAACATGAATCCTCATAGTACCTGTATAGGCACTGGTGAAGAATCATATTGCAGCCACAAATCCTACACATATAGTTCAATGAAGACCAAGTGCTCGAGATAGTTTGAGAAGTAACATATTGAAGGTGGTAAACACCTTGTTCGCTTAGCGGTATGGGACTAAACTTAATTAGGTGCAATACTTAGCAGTAGCGTGTTTTGAAGAAAAACGTTGCTACTAAGTACTTTAGCAGCAGCGCGTCCTCGGAAGGGCGCTACTACTATATCTAGCCTGGGGCAACACCGTGGCAATTATAGTAGTAGCGCTTGTTTCACCTAGAGCGCTGCTGCTACCGTGCTATTAGTAGTGCGGTTTTCTGAAGCTCGCTTGCTAATTAGCAGTAGCGTCTGTTTTCAAACCGCGCTGCTGCTGAGATTCTGTGTATAAGGTTTTCCCTAGTAGTGTGATGTGCTTGGTTCTCTTGTGAAATCTGGATTCCGTTGCCAAGGCAATTGCAGCAGTATTGTCACAAAAGATTTTCATTGGACCCGATGCACTAGGTATGACACCTAGATCGGATATGAACTCCTTCATCCAGACTCCTTCATTTGCTGCTTCCAAAGCAGCTATGTACTCCGCTTCACACGTACATCCCGACACGACGCTTTGCTTTGAACTTCACCAACTGACAGCTCCACCGTTCAATATAAATACGTATCCGGTTTGTGACTTAGAGTCATCCGGATCAGTGTCAAAGCTTGCATCGACGTAACCATTTACGACGAGCTCTTTGTCACCTCCATAAATGAGAAACATATCCTTAGTCCTTTTTAGGTATTTCAGGATGTTCTTGGCCGCTGTCCAGTGATCCACTCCTGGATTACTTTGGTACCTCCCTGCTAAACTAATAGCAAGGCACACATCAGGTCTGGTACACAGCATTGCATACATGATAGAACCTATGGCTGAAGCATAGGGAATGACTTTCATTTTCTCTCTATCTTCTGTAGTGATTAGGCATTGAGTCTGACTCAACTTCGCACCTTGTAACACATGCAAGAACACTTTCTTTGCTTGATCCATTTTGAACTTCTTCAAAACTTTATCAAGGTATGTGCTTTGTGAAAGTCCAATTAAGCGTCTTGATCTATCTCTATAGATCTTGATGCCCAATATATAAGCAGCTTCACCGAGGTCTTTCATTGAAAAACTCTTGTTCAAGTATCATTTTATGCTATCTAGAAATTCTATATCATTTCCAATCAACAATATGCCATCCACATATAATATTAGAAATGCTACAGAGCTCCCACTCACTTTCTTGTAAATACAGGCTTGTCCCAAAGTCTGTATAAAACCATATGCTTTGATCACACTATCAAAACATTTATTCCAACTCCCAGATGCTTGCACCAGTCCATAAATGGATCGCTGGAGCTTGCACACTTCATTAGCATCCTTTGGATTGATAAAACCTTCGGGTTGCATCATATACAACTCTTCTTCCAGAAATCCATTCAGGAATGCAGTCTTTACATCCATTTGCCAAATTTCATAATCATGAAATGCAGCAATTGCTAACATGATTCGGACGAACTTAAGCATCGCTACGGGTGAGAAGGTCTCATCGTAGTCAACTCCTTGAACTTGTCGAAAACCTTTCGCAACAAGTCAAGCTTTCTAGACAGTAACATTACCATCAGCGTCAGTCTTCTTCTTGAAGATCCATTTATTCTCGATGGCTTGCCGATCATCGGGCAAGTCAACCAAAGTCCATAATTTGTTCTCATACATGGATCCCATCTCAGATTTCATGGCCTCAAGCCATTTCGCGGAATCTAGGCTCATCATCGCTTCCTCATAGTTCGTAGGTTCGTCATGGTCAAGTAACATGACCTCCAGAACCAGATTACCGTACCACTCTGGTGCGGATCTTATTCTGGTTGACCTACGAGGTTTAGTAGTAACTTGATCTGAAGTTATATGATCATCATCATTAGCTTCCTCACTAAATGTGTAGGAGTCACAGGAACTGATTTCTGTATGAACTACTTTCCAATAAGGGAGCAGGTACAGTTACCTCATCAAGTTCTACTTTCCTCCCACTCACTTCTTTTGAGAGAAACTCCTTCTCTAGAAAGGATCCATTCTTAGCAACAAATGTCTTGCCATCAGATTTGTGATAGAAGGTGTACCCAACAGTCTCTTTTGGGTATCCTATGAAGACACATTTCTCTGATTTGGGTTCGAGCTTATCAGGTTGAAGCTTTTTCACATAAGCATCGCAGCCCCAAACTTTAAGAAACGGCAACTTGGGTTTCTTGCCAAACCACAGTTCATAAGGTGTCGTCTCAACGGATTTAGATGGTGCCCTATTTAACGTGAATGCAGCCGTCTCTAAAGCATATCCCCAAAATGATAGCGGTAAATCAGTAAGAGACATCATAGATCGCACCATATCTAGTAAAGTACGATTACAACGTTCGGACACACCATTACGTTGTGGTGTTCCGGGTGGCGTGAGTTGTGAAACTATTCCGCATTGTTTCAAATGAAGACCAAACTCGTAACTCAAATATTCTCCTCCATGATCAGATCATAGAAACTTTATTTTCTTGTTATGATGATTTTCCACTTCACTCTGAAATTCTTCGAACTTTTCAAATGTATCAGACTTATGTTTCATTAACTAGATATACCCATACATGCTCAAATCATCTGTGAAGGTCAAAAAATAACGATACCTGCCGCAAGCCTCAATGTTCATTGGACCACATACATTCCAATAAATCTGTTGCTCGCGCCATTGTTTTGGAGAACGGAGTTTTAGTCATCACTAGTGCAGAACCGGGCTATAGCACCGGTTCGTAAGGTCCTTTAGTGCAGGTTCTGCAACCGACACTAAAGGGTGAGGACTAAAGGGTCCCCCCTTTAGTACCGGTTCTACACGAACCGCCACTAAAGGGCCTCCACGGGCACGAGCCACCGCCGGGGGCGGGGAGCCCTTTGTACCGGTCTGTAACACTACTACGAAAACGGCTATAGCTAATATGGACATTAATGGCGCACCATGTATGTGGTGCGCCACTGCTATATAGTAGTGGCGCACCAGATACAGGTGCGCCATTAATGTCCTCATTACTAATGGCGCACCTGGTGTGTGGTGCGCCATTACTAGTTTTGAAAAAAAAGATAAAAATTATTTGTTAGAAGTGCGCACCAGGGGATAGTGCGCCATTACTAGTTCTAACTTGTAATGGCGCACTGTCCACTGGTGCGCCACTACTAACATGTTTTTTTTTTCAAAACTAGTAATGGCGCACCACCTGGTGCGCCATTAGTAACCCTGGTTACTAATGGCGCATTCTTAGGTGGTGCGCCATTGGTAACCTGGGAGCAGCTAGATATTTTGGACAGCCACCTACCACACTCACTTTCCCCACTTCATTCTCTCCACCTCTACCAAGCTTGGTCTCGGCTGCCTCCTCCTCCTCACCTCATTTGCACCATAGATTCACCCAAATTAAGTGGTTAAATTTCCTTTTTTTATAGGTAACTAAGGGGAAAGCTTTCTTTTATGTTCTAGATCTCTTTTTCTCTCCCTCCAACAACGTACACACTTTTTATGGTCTAGATCTACGTATGTTTGTGGTGTTGCATATGTTTGTGTTTGCAGGTACCGGTATTTGAAATGCGATAGTTGCCAATATTTTGCCGGAATGTTGATTCATTTCCGTTTCGGCGAGAATTTGGCACTATGCATTCTTTTTGGTCCTATTTTTAGGCAAAGTCATGCCAAATTTTTTGGTTCTAAAATATCGTTTTGCTCTACCCCGCAGGCGACCATGGTCCGCACGATGACCGAAGGCATCGTGAATAGGTTTTTGAGCTCCGCGAAGGCCGAGATGGTTCAAAAGAACGAGACGGAGATAAGATGTCCGTGTCGAAGATGCAAGCTGAAGAGCCTTATGGACCCGGATTCCGTACAGGTGCGGGACCACCTGCTCTTGCGTGGTTTCATGGATGGCTATCGGTGGCAAGGTGATGAAGATGACTATGAAGTCGTCCATGGGGGCCGGGCAAGAAATGAGGAAGGGCAGCAAGACAACCGCGGCGAGGGCGGGCGAGAAGACGAAGAATCTCCAGGACATGATCACGAAGTAGATGCAGTACACAGTCATCATGTAGAAGATGCTGGACATGATGATGAGGAAGGTCAAGACGAAGGGCATGATCATGAAGATGAAGATGCCGGAGCAGACGACGATGGACCATCGATGGGCTGGGTGCAGGACCCTCATATTCAAGAGCTGCTTCTCAAGCAGACGGATAACGCAAGAGCTGCCGCCCGAGAGAAAGCCAAGCTGGATCAACTGGAGATAGACGCGGTTACTCCATTGTATGAAGGATGCAGGCCCGAGGATACCCGCCTGAAAGTAACGCTCATGGCTCTGGAGATGAAGGTAAAACACAAAATGACCGACGCATGCTTCGACGAGAACATGTCATTCTGGCACGAACGTCTTCCCAAGGGGAACAAGTGCCCGACCAGTTTCGAGGAGGCGAAGAAAATCGTGTGTCCTCTGGATTTACCGCACGTGAAATACCATGTGTGCATGAACAATTGCATCATTTATCGGGACGAGCACGCGGAGTCTACCATATGTCCGGTGTGCGGCGTCACTCGATACAAGAAGAGGAAGAAAGCTCCTCGAAAAGTGGTGTGGTACTTTCCGATCACTCCTCGTCTGCAGCGGTATTTCGCGGACCCTAAGCTAGCAAAGCTCCTGCGTTGGCACGCGGATAGGGAGGAGAAGAAGCGAGAAGATGACGGAAATGATCCGGAGATAAATAAAAAAGACAAGATGCTGAGTCACCCTAAGGATGCGAGCCAGTGGCAAGCGTTGAACTTCGAACACCCAGAATTTGGGGACGATCCAAGGAACATCGTGCTGGGCGCGAGCACCGATGGAGTCAATCCGTTTGGCAGCCAGAGAAGCACACATAGCACCTGGCCTGTGTTTGTGTGGATGTACAACCTTCCCCCTGGTTGTGCATGAAGAGGAAGTACATTCACATGAGTATGCTAATTGAAGGGCCGAAACAACCAGGGAATGACATCAATCTGTATCTGGGGCTGCTGAAAGAGGAGCTAGACACGCTGTGGAAAACGCCAGCCAATACGTGGGACGCCGCAGAGAAAGAATATTTCCCTATGAGAGCCGCACTGCTCATGACGGTGCACGACTATCTCGGTTACGGATATGTCGCGGGGCAGGTGGTCCACGGATTTTCTGGATGCGTCAGGTGCATGGATGACACAACGTATCGCCAGCTAGATAGAGATCCCGAGTCTTCGAAAACCGTGTTCATGGTACATCGAAGGTGGCTTCGCGACGATGACTCATGGAGAAAATGCAAGGGTCTGTTCGATGGTGAAACCGAACCCCGAAGACGCCCGCGTATGAGGAGCGTTGAGGAAATAGATGAGCTGTTGAAAAATTGGAAAGATTGCCCACTATCGGGAAAGAAGCGAAAGGCGCCAGAGTCGCTGCTGAAGGTATGGAAAACGAGGTCTATTTTCTGGGACTTGCCGTACTGGAAGATCCTCCGTGTGCCTCACAGCCTTGATGTCATGCATATCACGTAGAACATGTGCGAGAGTCTGCTCGGTACCCTGCTCAACATGCCAGAGAGGACCAAAGATGACCGAAAGCAAGGGCAGAGTTGAAATCAATGGGCATCAGGGAGGAGCTTCATGCTAATGATGATGGTGATGATGATGATGATGATGATGATGACGATGAGGCGAAGGACACGGAAAGTCGTCGCAAAGTCAAAAAGGCCAAGAAGATCGGAAATGACTACCCTCCCGCGTGCTTCACTCTAAGTCAGAAGGAGATCAAGCGGTTTTTCACCTGCCTCGTAGGAGTAAAACTTCCTTACGGTTACGCGGGGAAGATAAGCAGATACCTAGACTCAGCGAAGCAGAAGTTCAGCGGGATGAAGTCTCACGACTGTCACGTGCTGATGACGCAGATACTTCCAGTTGCAACTCGTGGGATCATGGACGCGCACGTCCGTGAAACGCTATTTGGCCTATGCAACTTTTTCGACGTCATCTCTCGGAAGTCGGTTTGCGTGAGGCAACTCAGAAGGCTACAGGAAGAGATCGTGGTGATACTATGCGAGCTTGAGATGTACTTCCCGCCCGCATTCTTCGACGTTATGGTGCATCTGCTGGTCCATATCGTGGAGGATATCATCCAACTCGGGCCGACGTTCCTGCACAGCATGATGCCGTTCGAAAGGATGAATGGTGTCATCAAAGGATACGTTCGCAACATGTCACGTCCAGAGGGAAGCATAGCCAGGGGCTTTCTGACCGAAGAGTGCATCTCCTACTGCACGAATTATCTAGGCATCGAGAACCCCGTTGGTCTGCCCGTCAACAGGCACCTCGGCAGGCTCGCTGGATGGGGTCACCGCGATGGTCGCCGCGAAATGCATGTCGACTTCGAGGGTCGACTCGCCGACTTTGAAAGAGCAAACCTAGTCGCGCTACAACACATAGACGTGGTCGATCCTTGGGTGGTAGAGCACAAAACCTTTATTGAGAAGACGTACAATGACCGAGGCCAACAGAGGACGGACGGAGATATAATCAAAGAGCACAACTCATGTTTCACGCGTTGGTTCAAGGAGAAGCTTCTGTCGTACCCTTTACATGAGGATTCTTCCGCGGAAGAAAAACTCATATTCGCCTTGTCACAGGGCGCCGAGCACAACCTGATGACCTATGAGGCGTACGATATCAACGGCTACACATTCTACACCGAGGACAAGGACATGAAGAGCGATGGTTATCAGAACTCCGGGGTAACGATGGAATCCTACACCGGTAACGACAAGGACAGATACTACGGAAGGATCGAGGAGATCTGGGAGCTGAGCTACGCTGGAGAGAAGGTCCCGATGTTCCGTGTCAGATGGGCCAAGAGCGTCCTAAAAGAAGACCGGTATTTCACCACCATGGTTATACCCGAAGCCAAATCCAAGACCGCGGGCGCAAACGTCACCGCGAAAAATGAGCCATGGGTACTGGCTTCCCAAGTGGACCAATGCTTCTTCATTACCGACCCGTCAAAGCCCAGTCGTGTTGTCGTGAGGAGAGGCAAAAGGAAGATCATCGGAATGGATGGAGTCGCCAATGAGCAAGACTTCGACAAGTACGGCGACCCGAAGATGGAACATGACGACGACGATGAAGTACCATACACCACAAGAAGAAGCAGGACCACCCTACCTAAAGGACGTCCGTTCAAGAGAAGAACTCCATTTGCGAAAAAGAAGGGCAAGAAGATTGTGAAAAGATAGCTAGCTAAGATCGATTGTATTTAAATTGTAGTCTTCATTTCTCGATTGTATTTCGACATATGGAAATGACATTTCTTCTATTCTAGACCTCATGAATATTTATTTATGTTTATTCTGGTATTTAACAATTTTTATTTAGGTTTATTCTGGTATATATTGAATTTCTAACTCACAAAAAGTATTGAATTTGTTAATATTTTTTAACTCATGAATATTTTTAATTTCATGGGCACTTTTTGAATTCATGATATTTTTTCATATCATCAATGTTTCTAAAAATATTCAGATTCATAAAATGCCAAAACATTTTATCAATACACAATTTGATGATATTTCAATTCAAAAATTTCAAAAAAAAATTGATTATTTTTCAATTATAATTTTCAATTGACGCCATTTCCTAAGAATTATAGATGCAACTAAAATCGAAAAAAAAGTTTGTACGCACATTGCTATTCATCAAGTACTTATGGCGCATCCCTAGGAGGTGCGCCATTGGTATACAAATTTTTATTTAAGTTTATTCTGGTATTGAATTTCTAACTCACAAAAAGTATTGAATTTGTTAATATTTTTTGAACTCATGAATATTTTTAAATTTCATGGGCACTTTTTGAATTCATGAATATTTTTTATATTCATAAATGTTTTCTAAAAAATTATTAGATGCGACTAAAAATCCAAAAAAATATTTTCAAATAACAAGTTTGATGATATTTTGTCATATTCATAAATATTTTCAAATAAAAATTTGATGATATTTTTTCACATTCATGAATGTTTTCAAATTTGATCGTCATTTTCTAAAAAATTATTAGATGCAACTAAAAATCCAAAAAAAAGTTAGTAATGGCGCACCAGTGGAAGGTGCGCCATTGCTATCACTGTGTTTATGGCGCACCCCTAGATGGTGCGCCATTGCTAACCTTCCCCCCTCTGTATGTAGGTATGTGCTGTCCATCTCGCTAACCCTCCCATCGCCCCCTGCGCCCGCTCCACCGCCGCCGACGACCCCCGTGCCCGCTCCACCGCCGCTGACGACCCTCGCACCCGACGACCCCCGCGCCCGCTCCACCACCGCCGCCCGCCTGCGCCCGCTCCCCTCGCCCTCCCCGGCCCAGCACCGAGCAGAGCCCAGAAAGCCTCGCCGCCGTCGCCCCCTGCCCTCCCCTGCCCGCTCGGCTGGCCGTGCCGGCCCCGTCGAGGCTGCAGTCCCTCCACTCCGCCCCCGCCTTCCCCTACCTCCGCGGCTGGTCCTTCCCCTTCGACGCGCCGGACACCCACCACCCCAAGTTACTGCCTTTCCCAATCTCGCCTCCATCCTCTTCCTCGCCGGCCGCGGCTTGTGCTTATTTTTACTTTTGTGATCTCCTACTTGATGGTAAAGTGGTTCAGAAACTTGGAGTAAACTGTAATTGCAATTTTTGTTGGTTGTGTGCTGATTTAGAGTAGCATTTGCATTGGTGTAATCTTAGATTGTTTCTTATTTTGATCATGGTCATCATAATGTGCTTTGTATTTGTATGTTGCTGTTTGTAGTATTTTGGATGCCCAAATGTGCTCCAATTTTTATGGATCTAGATATATTGGAATGAGGATTGTCTCTATATGATAAGTTCCATGTGCTGCATGCCTGCATTGTCTCATGATTATGCGGTTTCCCAAGTTTCATATAGTTCGGTTGTAGTATTATGAATGCCTATGTGTGCTCCAAGGTTTATAGGTTGACGTGAATAGGAATGAAAGTTATCTGATTATCTCCCTGTATGATAAGTTCCCTTTGGTGCATTGTATGTATTACAGCTGTACTTATGGCAGCTATTGATGCCTCTCATTCTCTTGTATCTTGAATCCATAGGAAGCGTTTGATTCTTCGTTTGATAGGGTCATTACAGTCCTATTTTGCTTGAAAAAGTGGGAGGATCATGTGGTGATGAACTCAACTATGTTAACAGAACTTTTAAACTGTTGTTAGTAAACTCTGTTCCGTAATTTTGAGATGGCAGATGTTTGTTTGATAGGATGCACAACACATGAGATAAATGGAAATCTTGTCAGATAGAACTAGAGGAACCTGAGTAGTTTGGTACGTCAACATGTGGTTTCATAACATTTATAACACCGGTGAACTACCGAATCCTTCATCAGAGGACAAGAAAGCCTCACGGTTTTCACTTTATCTGATTCTTTTGGGTTTTCTTCTTAGGAATGCTTTATTTCATAAGTAGGCTTGCATGCATGCGTCAATGGATCGGTTGCTTCATGCTATGGGTTGGAGTCAGCATGGATAAGAACTTTGGCCTTTTGGGGGTACCTTTTTGTAGTAGCAAGGACCATGTACTATCTGAAGTTGGAAATGTTGACTGATTTCCTCTCCTTATAGCTACATTTACTTCAGCATTTTAATTTGAGAAACTGTAGTTCCCTATCCGAACTGCTAATGAAACTGTAGCTTTTTTTATCCCACGGTCCCCCTCTTTAAAAAGCATTCTATGTTACTGCTTTCCTTGTGTAAAACTTTGCTGTTTCTAACTGTTCTTTTTCCTCCCTTCAGTCAGAAAAATTGGTCCCCTTGAAGAGGTAGAAGTCAAACTTTGGGTGAACCACTTTAGCATCAAGTTTGGGGAATCAACTGTCTTTCACTACAGTACTTTTGTGATCTCCTACTCCTGAATCTTACTACTACAAGCACAAGCAGTACAAATAAGACTAGAATTTACTCTGAATTTTGATAGTAAGAAGAAGAATGAAAATGCAAGGAGTAAATAAGAATAAGAATAAGAATTTTTCTTATGATATGATGATGAGGCAAATCACTAGCAGATAACTGCCAAGAATGCATGACTATTTTACTCTGCCTAAGAATATGCATGTCTTGTTTTCTGGTTATGGATATTGTATAGTACTATCTTATTTTACACTGTGAATCCAACACCAGTGGTGCTGCTTTGTTTCATTGATCACATTGTGGTGCCTGGCACATTTGCCCCATCACTTCGTTACCTCTTTCTCCTGAAATGTTGATTAATTTCCGTTTATCTCTCTCACACACATGGCAAGCAAGGGTGTCTGAGTGTGTGAAAAAATACTAAACTAATCCAACCACTAAAGCACTAGGTCACTACTATTGGTTGATGTCAAGAAACATGCTGATTAATTTTTGTTTTGGTTGAGAATCGGGCACCTTCTAAGTCAAGAAAATTGGGCATGACCTTTGCTAATTTTCTTGACCTAGGAGTGCCCCAATCTCAACCGAAACGGGGGGGGGGGGGGGGGGGGGGTTAGGAAGATGCTGCCTGCTCATCAAAGCTAACCATCTCCCCCTTTTCACTCCTTTTCCTTTGTCTTTTGTGGGTTGCAAGGAAGCTACTGGTTCCATCCCAAAACACCTAGCAACAACACACTAACATGTTCCATCCCAAAACACCTAGGCAATATCACAAACATCTCTCAATTGTTCCTTGACAATAACCAACTTCTTGGCGACATTCCTCGAGAATTAGGTTATTTGGTCAACTTAGAGATCTTGTTCCTTGACAATAACCAACTTTTTGACCAAACTTTTTTCCTATTTAGAGCGAACATGGCCCACAACGATGAGGCCGTCGGTTCGGGCAAGCAATTCTGGGAGCTGTCCCAAGAGATGGAGGAAGAACCTCACCGCTATGAGGACGCCGCGGAAGACACCGATCCCGACTACACAACCCCTAGTGGCGTCGGGGATGACACCACTGATGGTGCCGCCGAGGATGCCACCACTGATGATGGCAGCGCACACACAGATGGCAGCCAACCGAAGAGGCAACGGAAGGGCCGACGCCCGAACGTGCTCGGCACCGTCAAGGAGGAATTTACTGAAGTGTCCTCCGGTGGGCATCCAACGGCGCCCAAATAATTAGTCAAGGGGTACGTGGGACAGCTCGGGTGCATTCTCCGGAGCACCGTCTCGATCAACACCGAGAACCTAAGGCATCGTGACCGAGGGAATTTGCGCAACCTCCTCTTCACGAAGCTGCACGAACGATACAAGTTCCCCGGTGACTTCGCAAACACACGCCTCTCAGGGAATAAAGTTAACAGTGCCGCCCTCACCAAGATGAGCACGACCCTGGCTACTTGGAGAGCCGCGGTGAAGAGAAGGATTGAAAAAGGTGTTAGTTATGAGAAAATCAAGGAGACAAATCCTTCGATCAGCAAAGCCGACTACCTGAAGTTCAAGATCAAGTGCGAGAGCAACGCAACCGCGGAATCAAGTCAGTGGGGGAAAGATATGCCGGACTTGAACTTAGGGGTCCACAAACTCGGTCCCGGCGGCTGCAGAGTGGCGGAACCTATACGGGACAAGGAGGACGCAGAGCGTGACGAGCAAGGCCTACCGCCCCTCTTCGATAAATACCGTGACAAGCAGACCAGGAACTATGTCAGGGCCCGGCACAAGATTGACCTGGTAACAAAGGAGCTTACCACGGATCCGAAGACCAAGGCGCTTGAGCTTGTTCTGGTAAGGAATACACCCCCGCGTAATTAGCTCCATATGGTTGCATTCTAATTAATGAAGCCAAATTTCTAAATGGTTCACGTTCCTTCCGAAGGACACTGAAAGCAGTAGCGCGGGGTCGTCTAAGAGCTCCCCTTGGGACGCCACTTTAAATAGGGCATTGAACATAATGAAAAACAAGGGTAAGCTCAGTAAGCCGTCGTCAGCTTGTCGTGTGGCCGGCAAAGGCTTGTCCACGAAATGGTCGGAATACTATACCGCTGGGCGAAAGGAGAGAAAGACCAGCTCGGAAAGCCAGGAGCGTGAGGTTCAATAACTCAAGGCACAAGTGGCGCGGATTCTGGAGATAGTCGAAGAGCAAGTGCGAGACCAACTGGGAGCGACTATCACCGCCATTGTGCCTACCTTGATTGAGGGGCTGCAGGCGTGGATTGCGGGCGGCCAACAGGGGCCACCCCCGATTCCCAGCTTCACGGGCAGCAACTCGCACAACGCGCCGGCGGCGCCATTTGTGTCTCCGGCGGAGGTGGCATTGGTGTCTCTGGCGTCGGCGCCGGCATTGCAGCTTAATGCACCCGGGTGTGGGAAGAATACGCCGGCCGGCACCTCGGCAGCAAGCGGCCCCTCCGTCACTTGCATGCCCGTCGTTGGCGGTGCCTCAACATTAGCCGAGCTCGACGCCATCACGGTAACTAAGCCTCTCGGCCGATGACTTCATCTCCTTGCCTTTGCTGGGCATCCCTGACGCCCTACATGTTTTCGCAGGGCACCGCCGACGTTCCATGCACTCTCCTGCACTTCGTGGACGGCAAGTTGATCGATGTCACCAAGGCCAGAATCGTTCAACCAGGCAGCCGCGTTTTCCACGATAATCCGATGCCACCCACCGTGTATAGGGTTCAACTGGTTCGGGTGCTGTGGGGCTTCGACGACTTGTTACCTCCGTATCGACCCCCTGGGGCCGACGAAGATGATGTGATGACCCTCAGCGCCTGCATAAGCTGGCCCATGCTTTGGCCGAAGAGCCAGATTCGTTTGGGGGCGGGGAACACCACCCCACAGACAACACCGCCAGTCGTGCCGGCGCCAAGCCATGGTAAGACGGCCACAACGCTACCGCCGTCAGATGATCCGGACATGCATATGGCACAGGATCCGGCTGACGACGATGGTACATTTACCAACGTCGATAAGTACTTCAACGAACATGGGTACGATGACGAATTCTTGGGGCCTCCTTCTCAAGAACCCAACCCTGCAAAAGACGATCGCGATCAAGCTGGTACCGTGGAGAAACCCAATTGCAACAGGCGTCGTCTGGCGTTCAGTTCTCAGGAGACGCCTCCAGCTGCCGCCTTCACCGAGCCGCAGATAGCCGAGGTGCGAAATATTATCAGCCCCAACACACTCAAGAAGGTGGTCTCTGAGCAGAACTCGATCCCATTACAGCAGAAGAAGCAGAAGGGACGGAAAAGAAAAAATAACAAGGGTGCGAGCCAGCCGGCACCGAGTACGATCCATGCTCAGGACGGGCCACCTTCACCTTAGGATATCTCGAGGAGGGTGCATGTCGCGGGTAGGCCGATGCTACTGACTAATCTGCTCAATGCTGCAACCGGTGCTATGCGGAGTCTGCATGACAGTGTTCTTTCTTTGGAGAAGCGGCGTCTCTCCAAGAATGATGTGGCATACCCGGTTTTCGTGGCCAAGGTGCCAGAGGGCAAGGGCTTTGTGGATAGCGCCATGGGGGTATGATCGTCCTGCGGTTTGATGACATCTTCGCTATGTTTAACCGTCATCCCCTGCACTACACCTTCGTTCGGCTATTTTCGCTGAGTATGGAGATGCGGATCATTAGTGACAAGACCCCGGATATCGTGATAGTCGACCCCTTCTACAGGCGTGCCAAGATCTTGGGCAGCGCTGGGGACCGGCAAGTCGCGAGTTCATACCTCAAAAGCGTCGTTCTGGTGAACCCAGATAAGGATAACTTCCTCGTGCCTTACTTTCCCGAGTAAGTCATCCCCTCACCGCCCCGTAACATATGATTTCTTAGATTTCGATCGTTCTTTTTTTCTAACATTCCGTGTTTTGTGCAGTGACACACATTGCACACTCATCCTCTTAAGCCCGAACTATTTCATGGCCACGTATTTCGACTTGGACCGTCAGTCGAAGAAAGACTACACAAATATCAAGAAAGTTCTTGATGACGTTCTCCCCGGCTACGCCAAATCTGGAGGCACCTTCAGGAGGCCAATTTTTAGGTACGGCAAGCACGTGTTCACCCACGTAACGACGTTCCCCTACGTCAAGCAGCCGCCTGGCGGTCAGAAGGATGCCTACTACGCCCTCCATCACAATGGGGCAATCGTACGGGACCATAATCACCTTTTGCTACCAAATAGTCTCAAAGATTGGGCCGCACGCTTGTCGGCAATCCAGGACGCGGACCTCAGACAAGAATTCTTTCGCATCTAGTCGGAGTTTGCGGAAATGTAACATCCCAAATTTTCAATTTGGAATGTTATGCATTAGATCATTGTTGCATATCATATTTTAGTGCATTTTGGCTTGATCCTAGAAATTCTACGCAACTCAAGGACCCACGGAGAGTGTTGGGACTTTCGTTATTTTCATATTTGAGTTTTTCTCAAATTTCGAAAAGAAGATCGTTTGATTTTAATTATTTTCTCTTCAAATATTTATTTTATAAATAAAAGAGAGAGCACAAATAACTTCCTCAAAATAAAGAAATATTGGAGATTTAATATTAAAATCAAATAAGAATTTTATTCGAAATTTTATCGCTATTTTATTTGAATTAGGAAAAATATGCGTTTTTCAAAATTGCACTAGAGTCCCAAATAAATGTTCACCTTGTCCGGCATATTTTTAGAGGACGGAGAAAATTTATTTCGGGATTTTTGGAGTCCAGTTACTATTTCTTTATTCCTTTTTATGCACGGAATATTAAAAAAAGGAACCGACTTTGGGCCGTATCCGCCCGGGACTCCTCCCGGGGGAGGCTTTATAAGCCGCGAGGCCGAGGCCGCAGCCCACCAGCCCGACCCCGCCAACCCTAGCCGCCGCCGCCGCCATCGCCGCCCACTTCCGCCGCGCCGCACCGCCGCCGCCGCCGCCGCCTGCCGCCCCGCGCTGCGCCGCCCGCGCTACCGGAGCCGCCGCCCCGCCGCTCGTCTCGCCGGACTTCGCCGGAGGTAGCCGCCGCCGCCTCGATTTTCACGAGAAAACCGATCGGTTTTTTCGAAACCCTAGATGCATTTTTTAATTTTTAGATCATTTTTTCGGTTTAGTTATTTAGCGAACGCCCGTTCGTTCGTTCATTTTAACGAACGATTTACACCATTTAGCCGCAGACAGCGAACGTTAGTTCGTTAGTCTGTTCGTCAGTTTTTTTTCTCGGATTTTCCGCGATTATTTTCGCTCGTTTATTGGAATCAGGCGATTCAAGCGCCTAGAGTTTCGTCTTGAAGCCCTCTTTCTGTTTAATCAACTTAAACAAGTTTTTGCTACTGTAAAATTTGACTTTAGTGCAGATTAGTAAACGAAGCTTGTTTCTTTTGCAGTTTGAGTTCATTATTTCGTTTGATTTGATTCTTTTTGCAAACCGGAGTTCTTAAGTTGAACTTTCTGGTTAGATCTCTTATTTGAGTTTTACCCATGCCCTTGCTTGATTGCTTATTGTATGCTTGTTTGTTTGCGATAGAGTACCCGGAGTGCGAAGCGTGCTACTACGAGTCTCTAGGTTTCACGGATCATCAGCAAGGCAAGTAACACTTTGATCATACCTCTTTACTACCCAGTTTTATTGCATTAGATCAATCCTCAAACAATTGCATGGTTAGGATCTGATTAAATTGTGGGTTTGGGAAGTAGTTGAGGTAGTACCTATTCACCTATTTATTATCAAACCTTTGGGAGTTACTTCTATGTTGCTTATATTGCTATGCTATGCTCGTAGACGTGGATTGGGTTTGAGCGCATTCATGAAAGATGTGAGAATTGTTAATTAATGGTTAACTTAAGGTGGCAACTTTAATACACATCTGGGTGGATTGAGGCACCTGGGGAACCCAGTGTTGTCTGTATTTTTTGGAAATCTCGGGGTACCGTGTGATTCTCCTATGGACTGGAACCCAGGCTCAAAGGGATCATAAGATTATTCATGCTGGAAACTTCCGTGTGCAGCCACATGCAATTATGGGCTCTGGCATAGTTGAGTAAGTTGTGGGAAACCTTTCCATGATGGGCTAGCAGATGTAGGGGATTGTAGGTGTACAGGCCTATCTATCGGTTAAGGGGACCTCTTGGGAAAGACTGTGTCTCGGTCATCCGTTTCTCAAACATTATGTAGTGCGAGAAATGAAACGGAGGAGATCGAGTCTTGTGGGGAAAAGTGCACAAACCTCTTCAGAGTGTACAAACTAATCATGGTTAGCCGTGTCCCCGGTTATGGACATCTTGAGTATCTAGTACTTGGATTATCATGTGGATATCATCACTCTTAATATAAATTTGATTGGGTTATTAATTACTTTTAATTGGGATTGAGATGGGGATTACCATTCTCAATGTTTGCAACCAACTTTGTAGTTAAATAAAACTTATTCCTTTGTTGTAGGGAAAAATTGGCTTTTCGCAAAAACATATTAACCATACCGCCTCCACCAGCCATATATGCATATAGTGATAGCTATATTTTGTTCATTACTCTCTTGTGTTACATTGCCAACATATTCCATGTGCTCACCCGTTTTCGGGCTGCAACGTATCATGTTGCAGACTTTTCAGATGACGAGTAAGGAGCCTTAGGTCGTGGTCTTTCACTCAGTGATGCCGTTGGAGTTGATGGACTCACTTTATCTTCCAAGCCTTCCGCTGTTATCGTATTAGATGGCCTTAAGCCATATTTATTGTAATAAGTTCTCTTTTGAGACATTCGATGTAATAAGTGTGTGATTGCTACTCTGTTATAAATCCTTCAAGTACTGTGCGTGTCAGCATTACCGATCCAGGGATGACACTAATGCACAGAGATCAGACTGTTTGAGGTCTGGTCGCTACAAGATGGTATCAGAGCACACGCTGATTGTAGGACACGACCACTAAGCTAAAGCCCTAGATCACTACTCTCTTCTCATTTCTAACTCCTCTGCATTTTCTACTCTTTAGGATGGTGGATGCAAGGATCAAGTTCACGCAACCGGATGAAGACACCATTTTGGACGCCACTTGAAGGAAGTTACTAGGTACCTGAACATCGGAATACCAAGCTTCACCGGGACTTACAACGCCACTTTACCAAAAGAGGAGCGATGGATGATTCAAGTTCACGTTCCAGGAAGGACATTCACGCCAGTCACTGAGCCCATAGAGTTTTCCTTTGATGCACCAACCTGGAGTCTAGGAAAGAGTATGGCAGCCCACATCACCATGGGACGCATTGGAGAAGTTTACCACAAGGATCTCAAGGATACTATCTACCAGATTTGTGGGCGCCGAGATGAGAAATGGGAGATGATCAGCACCAGGAAGGATAGATCAATTGCAGCTTTCATCCAGGAGTTAAACCAGCACATTCGACGCCAGGAGAACCAGATGTGCGCAGGCATGACAGATTTGAAGAAGGCGATGACAAGGATAACGGAGCTGGAGGAAGAACTCAAGGCTACATGCGAAGACTATGAGGAGGAAATCGTCGTACTAGTGGAGAAGAATGACGACCTGACAAGGAAGATCGGAGTATTCATGGGAGATCCCGCGCCAGGAGGAGAAGATGACGGTTCCACTTGGCCGGAGAACTTCATCATCATCGACAACACCGCCTCGGACCCTGACGATAGCGATGATGACTATGTTGATGAAGCTGGAGCGGATATCATGGAGTCTTCGATCGATCAGTTTTTCTAGTCGACCACCATATCAGTAGTAGTATTCCACCATGTATATAGTATAGTCCGAGCACTTTTGTAACGATAGTTCTAGACCAATTGTATGCCCTTGTATGATTGATTGAGTGATATGTTTGTGTTTGTCTCATGTGCATATGGGTAGTGTTTTCTCCTAGACCTCATTCTATTCTGTTTTCTCACCTTTTCTAAACCCAGCAGATGCCTCCGAGACGCGATAATGGATTTTCCTTCCCACCGGAGCTCACTTAGTTGATCCAGCAGCAGAATGCATTGATGCAGATACTAGTCCAGAATCAGAATCACGGGAACAACAACAACAACAACCCAACACCGCCACCACCTGTTGATCACTTAGCCCGTTTTCTAAGGCTGAATCCGCCGGTGTTCTCCAGTAGCACCGAGCCGATAGTTGCAGATGATTGGCTCCGCAAGACTGAAAGGGAGTTGACCACTGCAGAATGCACAGATGCGGAGAGAGTGCGTTTTTCCGCACATCAGCTTGATGGACCCGCATCATCATGGTGGGAGAATTTCGCAGCCACTTACCCCATCGACACTGTTACATGTGACCAGTTCCAGCAGGCCTTTCGCACTGCCCATGTATCAACAGGAGCTATGGCCATGAAGAAGCGTGAGTTTCGCTACTTACGCCAAGGAGGGCGCACCGTTGGCCAGTATGTGGATGACTTTAGTAAGCTAGCACGTTATGCCCTAGATGACGTTGCTAAGGATGCAGCTAAGCAGGAGAAGTTTCTGGAAGGACTGAATGATGAGCTGAGCATGCAGTTGATGGTGGCAAATTTCAATAACTACCAGGAGTTGGTAGATAGAGCTCTCATGATTGAAGGGAAGCAGCAGCAGATTGACAACCTCAAGAGGAAGTATGGACAAGGGAAGTATAATTCTGGAGCTCAGCAGAGACCCCGTTTTACCCCGAACTTGGGAGGACCCCTTCAGCATAACCATGGAGGTCACAATCACACTGGAGGAAGTTCGCACAACCATAGTGGCTCCAAGAACGGGAATGGTAATGGAGGAAGCAACGGACAGAACCATTCCAACCCGGCAACGCCTCCCAAGAAAGATTTAAGCCACGTTACTTGCTACAAGTGCCAGAAGACCAGACATTACGCCAATGAATATCCTGAAGCTAAGAATGGAAACGCCAATGGAAGCTCTGGGAAGAAGCCCAACCATTTCAACAGGGGACAATTGAACCACGTTAACGTGGAGGAGGTTGAAGCCCAGCCAGATGCAGTAATAGGTAAGATTTTGGTTAAGTCATTTACTGCAGTCGTTCTTTTTTATACTGGTGCATCGCATTCATACATATCAAGGGGATTTGTGGATAAGTATAACCTGCCCACCAAAGTTCATAGTACACCTATGTTAGTAAGCTCGCCAGGAGCAGAGTATATGGCAAGCCAAGGATGTTTTCAGGTGCCATTGGCTTTTCGCAAAAACATATTAACCATACAGCCTCCACCAGCCATATATGCATATAGTGATAGCTATATTCTGTTCATTACTCTCTTGTGTTACATTGCCAGCATATTCCATCTGTTGACCCGTTTTTGGGCTGCAACGTATCATGTTGCAGCCTTTTCAGATGACAAGTAAGGAGCCTTAGGTCGTGGTCTTTCACTCAGTGATGCCGTTGGAGTTGATGGACTCACTTTATCTTCCAAGCCTTCCGCTGTTATCGTATTAGATGGCCTTAAGCCATATTTATTATAATAAGTTCTCTTTTGAGACATTCGATGTAATAAGTGTGTGATTGCTACTCTGTTATAAATCCTTCATGTACTGTGCGTGTCAGCATTACCGATCCAGGGATGACACTAATGCACAGAGATCAGACTGTTTGAGGTCTGGTCGCTACAGGAAATCATCCATCAAGATGTCCTTCGTACCTCGGGGTAGCTCTACCTCAAATATCAACCGTCCAATAGTGAAATAGAAACAACGCTACAAATGCAGGCTGACAACAAACGCACATTCATGACCATCACGAAAGACGGCGGCTTCATCCACGTTCCGGTCCCTGAGTCGAGTTGAAAGTAGTGATGCTATGTAGTTCTGAAATATCGATTAGCTCATGTTGTAATTGAACTTTAATGAACTTGTATGTCTCTTTGGTTTGGACAGTCGTTCAACTTATATGTAATCGATGGTATTTATTAGTAGGACCATGAATTGTGCTATTAATGTGTTGCTTTTCTCGTCCGATCCTTTTGTTGCATACTTATATATTGCCTATGTATTGTCCGTGAATTGCTACTAACCTTTTGTTTGTCTAGTGCATAGAGATGCCGTCGTATGTCGTGCACAAGGGTAAGGTTCCCGGAGTCTACGACGGCTGGGAGGAGTGTCGGAGACAGGTTCACTGTTTCAGCGGTAACAGTTACAAAGGGTCCACCACTAGGGCAGAGGCGGAAGCTAGATACGCGCTCTATCTAGCGGGAGAGAGGAGGGAGCGGAGGAGGAACCGGATGAAGATCAGTTTCATCGCGATGATGCTCATAGTGACCGCAGCTCTCTTCTATGTGACGGTAGTTTAGATATCGACTTGTAATGTGAAGACAAACTCGCTACTCGCGGGCTCGAGACTTGTAATGTTCTAACTTTGTTCGGTATTTTGAATTCGGAGACTAATATGATGAATTGTATTCGGAGACTAATCTTCTATTGTATTCGATAAATCTGTTGTTTATATGTTGTTCTGTTTATATTCTGTGCTGTAATTTATTTTGTAACCTGTGCAAATATCAGAAAAGCAAAAAAAATCCTAATATTCATACTAGTGGCGCACCTTGTTGAGCATTAGTGGCGCACCAGGGCTAAATACCAGTGGCGCATTATGGGGCATAGTAATGGCGCACTAGGGGGCATACGTGAAGGTAAATATGGCCCCCTACGAGGCATAGAATGGCGCACCGTTGGACATAGTAATGGCGCACTGCCTGGTGCGCCACTATTGTCTGGAATACTAATGGCGCACCAGGGGTGCGCCATTAGTACTTGTTACTAGTGTCGTGATGATAGTGACGCACCTATAGTGCGCCATTAATGGCCAAAACAGGTGCGCCACTAACATGCGTTTTCCTAGTAGTGTAACACCAACCGGCACTACAATATTTGGGGGGGGGGGTTGGTTTTATTTTTTATTTTTCCTTTAATTTTGTGTTTTCCATTTAATTCTTTTTCGTTTGCTGATATTTTACGATACTACATATTGTACACATTATGCATATATAAATAAATAGAATTTCTCGTAGAACCGATCATATATATATATATATATATATATATATATATATATATATATATATATATATATATATATATATATATATATATATATCATCGAATGTCTCACAACCACCATTATTCACACATACACATGTATATATATATATACAATTAGGTATATATACAATTTCTCCTACATGTTGTCTTGGTGCCTTCGGAGCACGATGACAATTGGGAGTGGTTCATGGGGGCGGTAGCGGGTAATAGTATTCTCCCTTGGTATCTATGACCTGGTCGAGCAAAAATCCCGCTATTTCCTCTTGAACTGTTGGTAGGAGCTGGTCCCACACTTCTTTGAACTGTTAAGAAGAAGATCAATATGCATGTGTATTAGTTGTGTGACTAGATATCGATAATCATATAAAATTTGTGAATAGTGTTCTGGCAAACGTACCCATTGCTGTCTATCAAATTTGCTCCTTTCGGACACCATCATGCAAATGTTCTCGCAAATGTAGTATGCACACACTTCAGTCCACGCGCCTGCTTCAGGGCCTTTACAAGAATAGAATTTAATCAGATAATAATTAATCAAGCATGATAATTAATTAATGGCATTGAAACAAGAATTGAAGAGATGGTAGCTAGCTAGTACTACTTAATTACTTACCTTGGGTCGATACGAAAACAGCTTTTGTCGCCATTTGCCTGGAGTCACCTTGATGAACTTTACCCAAGCCCTGCCCGCCAGCAAAGAAAATTAATAAAGGGGTTATTAAATAGTTCATATCAGGAAATGACGAACTAAATAGGCCGAGATATAGTTAATAATGATTGAAATTACCTGTCGACTATACCCTTCAAGATTGTGAAGTCACTTTCTTTTTTAAGTAGTGAGTCCAGTACTTCAACTTTTCCTTCTTCAACTTTAATGACTAACAAGATCCAGTGGTAACTGCATGCGCACATGTTTGCATGTCTTAATTAAGCGGGCATGTGCATAACACTAATCAACTTCCCTAAACCCTATACACTTAATTATTAACATCTATCTAGCTAGTAAGCAAAAACAGAATTTGTAGTACAAGACAGTGTGACTCACAGGAAGTTCTAAGGAAGTAGTATATCTTCATTGGTATTGAGGCGTTTCAAGAACTCTAGCATTTTATTCTCTACATCTGCTTTATACCATTCCAATTTCCATGTGTGTTCATTAATGGTATTTGGGTCAATGAACCCAATGCCATAGCGTCCAGCTTTTTTCATTTCATACATCTTCATCCTGCATAATACCATAGAAAGAAATATAGTGAGGATAATTACAGGTAATGATCGATCAATGAGCACTAAAGCTAGCTTGAGACTTAAATTACAGAAAGAAATCACTTACAGACAATAGCAACTGACGAGAGATTTGTCGAGTGCTTCTTGATTGAATAACTGAAATAGTTCTGAATACTCAACGGACAGAGCTAGCTTATGGAAGTAATGCTCTTCCTTGACTTTCACCATGAGGGACTCTCGATTGGTACTCTTGGTAATTTTCATGTACCAATCATGCAATTCATACATTCTCGTTGGGAGGTTCTTGACCTACTCGGGCTCGACCAAAGGTTCGCCGCGGACATATTTCCGTTTTATTTCCTCCTCTCTTAGCGGAGACATGGGCTCGATCTCGAGGAGTTGTCCAACAGTGATACCGAGCATTTTAGCCTGCCTTATATGCTCCTCGGTTATTACCAGATTGCCCAGCTGGGGAACGGTTTGCCCACACACACACACACACACACACACACACACATATATATATATATATATATATATATATATATAGGGCGCCGGTACACTCATGTGTTGGCACAACAAGCGGGGGGATCGATTGCGCCGCCTGTTCTCCTAGCTGGGGAACGGTTTTCCCGCATTTTTTGCCAGCTGCTTGGCTCGAGCTCGAGCTCGACTCCTTCTGTAGTCGTGCTTGATGTGCCTTCCTAATTTGTCGCTCATAGTCCGAGTCGACAGGCTTGGGAGCTGGTGGTCTAGCCATACGAATAAAGTGGTCAATCTTTTCCTCAGGCACTTTATCCGTTGGCGGCGGTGCCGGTTTCGGTCCAAAATGGGCGTCCACTTGGGCCTGCACTATGGCTGCATTTTGCTCCTCGGTCATGTTGTAAGGCCTCTGAGGAAGTGGAGTGAGGCTTGGACCATATTTATATCGCTTGCCTCCGCATGTACCTCCTGTACTACCTCGACTCGTACCGCTACGCACCATAGCTGCGGCGGCTCTCTTCTGCGATTGCTGAAGCGGCGAAGACGACTGACGTGGCTGAGTTGGAGCAGGAGGAGTGGCCTAACGCTGTGCCTAACTTGGAGGAGGAGGAGTGGCCTGGCGCGTTGGTGGACTTGGAGGAGCGGGAGTCTTCTGACGCGGTGGAGGACTTCGAGGAGGAGTATGCTGACGATGTGCCGGACTTGAAGCAGGAGGAGTGACCTCACGCTGTGCCGGACTTGGAGGAGGAGGAGTGGCCTGACGCGTTGGTGGACTTGGAGGAGCGGGAGTCTGCTGATGCGGTGGCGGACTTCGAGGAGGAGTCGGCTGACGCGGTGTCGGTGGCCTTCGAAAGATGATGCAATCCTTTCTCCATAGGATGATACGATGTTTGGCCTCTCCCAGTGTGTGCTCCTCGTCACCTCCAGGAATGTCAAGCTCTAGCCCCGAATTTTGGTCCACCACCTCATCAACCACGACACGAGCATAGCCGGCTCGAATCGGGTTGCAATGGAAGGTTGCATCGGGGCGATTTGTATAGGCAATGGCGTCTGCCACCTTCATGGATATGTTCTTCATTTTGAAGTGTAGCTCACAGTTAGTGCTCTCCATGATGTCATCCACAGGGTATCTATTCAGCAGTGCGTCGCCCGGGGCGGAAACAACGCTTCTTCTCGACATGGATGAGATGATGCTATCCAATGCTGGATCATCCGCTAGCTGCTGCCACTGCTGAGATCCCCTTTCCTGGCTAAGTGAGTCGATCTGCTGCTGATGCCGCTGGAATTTGAGTGCCAAGTCCGCGTGCGCTGATTATAGGCCTTTAAGGCGTTCTGCTTCCTCCTTCCTCTGCTCCTCCTCCAGCTTCTTCCTTCTCGCACGGCTTCTGTAGTCGGTGTTCCAGTCCGAAAAGCCCTCATACCACGGAACAACGCCCTTTCCTTGTGTTCTTCCCTGGTGTTCAGGATTTCCCAGGGCGCCCGTAAGCTCGTCGTTCTCTCTGTTGGGTGTGAACAACCCCTTTTGAGCATCTTCTATTGCTTCAAGTAACTTATCTCCGGCTCCTTTAAGACATGCCTTCTTCCAAACCAGGCCTGTCTTCGGGTCCAACGCCCCCCCATGCGCATAGAACCAAGTTCTGCACCTGGGGGGCAGCTCCTAGTAACTGAAGTGACCACTGCATCCAGCATCTCTTGCTCAGACTTTTCCCACTTAGGCATTGCCACCGCGTAGCCACCTGGCCCCAGCCTATGGAACTGCTTCTTTTTTGCGGCATTGGCCTTGTTTTTTCTCGAACATTCCTTAGATAACTCTGATTCCTTGAATTTCACGAAAGCGGGCCAGTGTTCTCTTTACTTCTCCAGTGTTCCCTTGAATTCTGGAGTGTTATTTCCTCCTGTGACGTAGTTGGCCCATACATTTTTCTTGTGGGTGTTGAGTGCAATTGCCATCTTCCTAAGAGCAGCGTCCTTGTCTTTCTGCACATTTGCATCAGTGAAATGATCTGGTATGGTGAAATGTTCCATGAGAGGTTCCCAAAGCGTTATTTTTGCTCTGTCATCGACCCCAGTAAGATCTAGACATTTCTTTGCTGGCTCTTTTGATTCTTAAATGGAGATCGGGAGTTGGTCCTTCACAAGAACTCCGCACTGACGAATGAACTTGTTCGCAATGTTCTTAGGCGTGCTTGGTTCGCCATTAGCTTTGATGGCATCGATGTTGTACTTTACACCCTCCTTCAGCTTTTTGCCCGGGCCTCGCACTGTCCTACTGCCTGTAGAAGCAGATTTGCTCGATCCGGAGGGCTGAAAGAAGAAAGATCGATTCGTTAATAAATCATCAAATAAAAAAAACATGTGATGATCACCAGATGCCTGCTTATATAAATATACCTCGCCGGTCCCTTTTATTTCAAGATCAACATTGTCTGCGTCATCATAATCATAATCATAGTTCATGACTTCATCAATTCGTTCGTCGAGATCGAATATCATATCATCACCCTCCCCGGTATTGTTCAGATAATTGGAGCCGTCATCTTTTTCATTCAGATCATCTGGCCCGCGAGGGCTGCGTATGATCTCGAACAGGGCCTCTTCTCCCTCTCTTCCGGTATTGTCCGCCATAGCATTTATTTAACTAATCCACAAGAAATATAAAACAATTTAGTATTCAAATTACAATGCATGGATGCAATCAATAAGGAAAAATTGAATCATAGTACATAATATGCATCGTCTCGAATAATATATAATCTCGAATACATCGTCTCGAATAATATATAATCTCGAATACATCGTCTCTAATAATATATATATAATCTCGAATACATCCTCTCAAATATTATATATCGAATACATCACTAGCTAGCTAGCTAATAAAGATCGAATACTACAGAAGTATCTAGGCCACTTGCAGTTGCTGAGGCGCGGGCGGTGGACACCCAAAGAGAAGGAACGATCACAGGATCATATCTCTGGTTATCTGCCCAAAGAACCAGCCAGGTATTGGAGAACCTGACGTCCATAGTAGCCATGTAGCGACGGACGTGCTCGTCCTCCTCCCTGACACGGCGACGCACCACCTCCGTCGGGGCCGGCTCCCTCTGCACCGAATGTGGCCCACGCGAACGCCACCAAAGGAGATCAGGGTCGATGACGGGACCCGGGGCCGGGTTCCTCACCAAGCAGCGCGCCCCTGAAGGTAGCACCTCCCAGTGCCAGCCCGGCGGTGCCCAGTCCCAGACATGCGTCCTCTGAAGCAGGACGTCGTCGCGAACAGGTCGACGGCGAGGATGCGGGCCGGGCATCGTCGAAAACAAATACTATATGCAAATGCAACATTTTTTAAATTATTGGATTGTGTCTTATATACAAATTCTAAATTTCTATAATTAAAATTATTAGAAACTAAAAAAACATTGATCATCGTCTAACAATTTGAAATTAATCTAATTCATCAAGCTAAAACTAACATTTCTAAAATTTCTAACATTTCCAAAATTTCTAACATTTCTATATACTAAAATTTATAACATTTGTATAAAACAGAAAAAAAAACTTTGAAATTATATTATAACTAACATTTCTATATACTATTTGACATTAATCTAATCTAATTAATTCATTCATCTAAAACTTTGTATGAAAAACAGAAAAAACTAAAAAAACTAAAAACTAAAAACAGAAAAATTGTGTGTGTGTGCGCGCGCGGCCGCCGGCGGCGGCGGCGCGGTGGATTAGAGGGAGGAGAGGCCAGGGGAGGGGCTCATTGCGCGCGCGGGCGAGGTTGAGGCGACGGCGACGAAGAGGCGAGGTCGATCCAAGGCGACGGTGACGACGAGGCGAGGGGACGGCGACGGCGTGGGACGGGGCGGCGGCGCGGTGGGGACGGCGCGACGGGGGCGGCGAGGGCGCGGGACGGGGGCGGTGATGGCGCGGGACGGGGCGGCGGCAGAAAGAAGTGGGAGATGAGAAACTGAATTTTTTTAAAATGTTTCTTATATAGGAGGCACCTTTACTACCAGTTGGAGCCACCAACCGGTACTAAATGCCTGTTTTGGCCAGGCCAAGCGGCGAAAAGGGTAGGCCTTTAGTACCGGTTGGAGGCACGACCCGGTATTAAAGGGGGTGTGCTGCCAGGCGAGGGGCGCAAAGTTTAGTCCCACCTCGCCTTGCAAAGGGCAGCCGCGGCTGCTCCTTCGAGGTCCTCTCCAAAGCAGGCCTTCTGGGCCTACCTGTGTTGTGCTGCCCTGTGAGCCTACTGGGCCTTGCGGGCCTGCATCCTGGCCCAACAACAGGTTGGGCTTCTAGTCGTATGCAGGCCGCTGTGGCCCAGTAGGCGGGATTTTTTATTTTCTTATTTTTCTTTTTGCTTTATTTATTTTCTTTTATTTATTTCTGAGTTGTTTTTTGCTGTACTTAGAGTTTCTTTGTGAATATTTTTTCTTTAGGTACAAAAAATTACAAACTTTCTGTTAGTGCCGGTAGTTTTCAAATTTGAATAGTTTAAATTTTGAATTATTTGAAATTTGTGTGAATCACTAGTTTGTGAATAACTTAACTTTAAAAATAGATTTTTCAATGATTCTTTTTTCTTATGCTTAATATTAGTGTGTTTTATCATTATATTCAATTTGTTAATGCTTAGATTATTTAAAAAATGAAATGCCTTTGTAACAGATGAGTTTTCGTCCGAAACCCTGATACTTCAAAAGAGATTGTCTAGTTTGTACATGAAGTGCATCTAGTTTTTGCCGTAACCCTCTCTACTTTTTTGCACATGCTATGTGGGTGAAATTATGATACCATGCCAACTTTCAACCTTTGGGAGTTCATTGGAAGTGTTTTTCAATTTCAGGGTCATTTAGCTGAAAAAATCAGTAAATGCATGAAAGAATTTGTTTGCACATGAAATTTCTTCGCGTTTCAAATGCCAAAACACATAACTACCCTGACTATTACAGAGATTCCCTCCTGGGTGTGAAACACAGAAGAAAGTGATGATAGTGAAGCCGATCACATCCCAGATCTTTGGGTGTGAAACTTTTTCTGCGCGTGTGTCCCTTTGCACGGTAACCATGGAAAATCTTCATCATTTAACTGGATGATCGGGTCAATATTCACTGTGAATGGAGCAATTTCATCAAATTTTCATAATTTTCTGACATGTCTGTCTTGTCATCCACTCCCACGTTGTTTCTCTTCCCAAAAAGAACTATGTGGCGCTTTGGCTCATCATATGATGCATTCGCTTCCTTATCTTTTCTTTCTCGGCTTGGTAGACATGTCCTTCACATAGAAAACCTGTGCCACATCATTGGCTAGGACGAATGGTTCGTCTGCATACGCAAGATTGTTGAGATGCACTGTTGTCAGTCCATACTGTGGGTCTTACGTTACCCCGCCTCGTGTCATATTGACCCATTTGCACCGAAACAAAGGGACCTCCAAACCACGTCCATAGTCAAGTTCCCGTATGTCCTCTATGTAACCATAATATGTTTCCTTTCCCGTCTTGGTTGCGGCATCAATGCGGACACCACTGTTTTGGTTGGTGCTCTTCTTATCTTGGGCGGTCGTGTAAAATGTATTCCCATTTATCTCGTACCCTTTGAAAGTCATTATATTCGAAGATGGTAACTGGGACAACAAGTACAGGTCATCTTCAATAGAGGCGTCATGCATGGCATGTGTCTGCAACCAGCCGGCGAAAGTCCCCGTTTGTTCACGTGTAATCCAGTCATCAGACCGCTCCCGGTGTTTGGAGCATAGAAAATTCTTGTCTTCGTCCATACACGGAGCCACCAAGGCGGAATTCTGTAGAACTGTGTAGTGTGCTTGAGTGAGAGAATGTTCGTCCATACATATTATTTGATTCCCTCCTAGCGTGCCTTTTCCATCCAGTCCGCCCTTATGCCGCGATTCAGGAACACCAATCGGCTTAAGGTCAGGAATAAAGTCAATACAAAACTCAATGACTTCCTCATTTTCATGGCCCTTGGAGATGCTTCCTTCTGTCCTAGCACGGTTATGAACATATTTCTTTAGGACTCCCATGAACCTCTCAAAGGGGAACATATTGTGTAGAAATACAGGACCCAAAACGTTAATCTCTTCGCATAGGTGAACTAGGACGTGCGTCATGATGTTGAAGAAGGATGGTTGGAACACCAACTCGAAACTGACAAGACATTGCACCAAATCATTCTCTAACCTTGGTATGATTTCTGGATCGATTACCTTTTGAGAGATTGCATTGAGGAATGCACATAGCTTCACAATGGCTAATCGAACATTTTCCCGTAGAAGCCCCCTCAATGCAACCAGAAGCAGTTGCGTCATAATCACGTGGCAGTCATGAGACTTTAGGTTCTGGAACTTTTTCTCTGCCATATTTATTATTCCCTTTATATTCGACAAGAAGCCAGACGGTACCTTAATCCTCAGCAGGCATTCAAAGAAGATTTCCTTCTCTTCTTTGGTAAGAGCATAGCCGGCATGACCCTGATGTATGTCGTCTTTTCCGTGCATACGTTGCTGGTCCTCCATGCCTCCGGTGTATCTTTTGTCTTCCCATACACACCCAAGAAGCCAAGCAGGGTCACACAAAGATTCTTCGTCATTTGCATCACGTCGATTGCGGAGCGGACCTCTAGGTCTTTCAAATAGGGTAGGTTCCAAAATATAGATTTATTCTCCTACATGGGTGTGCGTCCGTCAGCGTCATTCGGAACAGGTTGTCTGCCAGGACGCTTTCCAAAGACTACCTTCAAATCCTTGACCATATCATGTACATCAGCACCAGTACGGTGGCGAGGCTTCGTCCAGTGATCCGCCTCACCTTTGAAATGTGTGCCTTTCTTTCTTACGGGATGCCTGCTCGGAAGAAATCGACGATGTCCCAGGTACACATTCTTCCTACAGTTATCCAAATATATATTGTCGGTATCATCCAAACAGTGTGTGCATGCGCGGTATCCCTTGTTTGTATGTCCTGAAAGGTTATTGAGAGCAGGCCAATCATTGATGGTCACGAACAGCAATGCCTTTAGGTCAAATTCTTCCTGTCCGTGCTCATCCCACGCACGTACACATGTTCCATTCCACAGTTGTAAGAGTCTTCAACTAATGGCCTTAGGTACACATCAATGTCATTGTCGGGTTGCTTAGGGCCTTGGATGAGCACTGGCATCATAATGAACTTCCGCTTCATGCACAACCAAGGAGGAAGGTTATACATACATAGAGTCACAGGCCATGTGCTATGGTTGTTGGTCTGCTCCCCAAAAGGATTAATGCCATCTGCGCATAGACCAAACCATACGTTCCTTGCGTCACCAGCAAACTCCTCCCTGTACTTTCTCTTTATTTTTCTCCCCTGCGACCCATCAGCGGGTACTCTCAACTTTCCGTCTTTCTTACGGCCTTCTCTGTGCCATCGCATCGCCTTGGCATGCTCTTTGTTTTGGAAGAAACGTTTCAACCGTGGTATTATAGGAGCATACCACATCACCTTGGCAGGAATCTTTTTCCTGGGGAGCTCGCCCTCGACATCACCAGGGTCATCGCGGTTGATCTTATAACGCAATGCACCGCATACTGGGCATGCGTTCAAATCCTTGTACTCACCGCGGTAGAGGATGCAGTCATTAGGCAATGCATGTATCTTCTGCACCTCTAACCCTAGAGGGCAGACAACCTTCTTTGCATTGTACGTACTGTCGGGCAATTCATTGTCCTTTGGAAGCATATTCTTTATCATTACCGTCAAATTTCCAAATCCCTTGTCTGCACCATTCTCTGCCTTCCATTGCAGCAATTCCAGTGTGGTGCCCAACTTTTTCTTGTCAGCTTCGCAATTCGGGTACAACAATTTCTTGTGATCCTCTAACATGCGCTGCAATTTCTTCCTCTCCAAATCACTTGTGCAGTTTCTCTTTGCATCGGCAATGGCCCGAGCTAGATCGTCAGCGGGCTCATCTGATGCCTCTTCTTCAGCTTCTTCCCGCATTGCCGGCTCAGCTTCTTCCCCCATTGTTGTATCATCGTATTCGGGGAACCCATGGCCAGGATAGATGTCGTCGTCCTCTTCTTCATCATTGTCTTCCATCATAACCCTCTTTCTCCGTGCTTGGTCCAAACATTATAGTGGGGCATGAAACCGGACTCAAACAGGTGGATGTGAATGGTTCTTGAGTTAGAGTAATTGTGATCATTCTTACAACCAGCACATGGACAAGGCGTAAAACCATCCGCCGCAAGCAGAAAAGTATGCACGCCATTAATGAACTCGGGAGAGCATCGGTCATCGTACATCCATTGTCGGCTCATCTTCATTACACAACACCGAAAAGACCAAATTAATACAAGTTCATACATAAAGTTCATAAAACACTTAAATGCAACAAACAAATAACTCTCTAGCTAAAGCATTTAAATGCAACAACAAATGCGATCAAGATCGCAACTAAGGCAACAATTGATCCAACAGCATAACGATACCAAGCCTCACTATCAATGGCATATTTTCTAATCTTTCTAATCTTCAAGCGCATTTTCTCCATCTTGATCTTGTGATCATCGACGACATCGGCAACATGCAACTCCAATTACATCTTCTCCCCCTCAATTCTTTTCAATTTTTCTTTCAAATACTTGTTTTCTCTTTCAACTAAATTTAACCTCTCGACAATAGGGTCAGTTGGAATCTCCGGTTCACATACCTCCTAGATAAAAATATCTATGTCAACTTGATGGGCATAATTTGTCATAAACACGAAATGCAACAAATAGTTCTAAAAGAGAATATACCACATCCGAATCATAAGATGGACGAGGGCCGACGGGGACGGATATCAAAACCATGGCACTATGTATAACAAACAACGTACGGGTAAGATAATTATACGAGTAACTATATATCCAAATCACACAAACATGAATTTTTTATATTAAAAAGATAAGAACAAGAGGCTCACCACAAGGTGGTGCCGGCGACGGGACAGTGCAGGCGATCGACGGTGGTTACGACGGAGATTTAGAAGGCACTAAGTAAACCACACCTACATATGCAAACTAAGTGTTATTTTGACCTCAAATTGCATATAAATCAAATACTACCACATATAATTCCTCCCAAATTACTAAAACCCACAAATTAATCACTATATAAACCATTGCAAGAGCTCATCTAGCAAGGAGAGATGAAAGGACAAAGTTACTAACCTTTGTGATCATTTGAATGGATGGGGGCCTTCAAATCTAGACAAATTTTGGGCAAAATTTGTGATGAGCTCGAGAGGAAGGGAAGAATAGAGGAGAGGGGAAAGGGGGAATAACAGAGTGCGGGTGGACGAAGGGTTTATATAGGACGACCTTTAGTACCGGTTCTAGGCACGAACCGGTACTAAAGGTGTTGGAGGGGCCCCAGACTTAAAACATCCTACCACCACTCTCTTTAGTACCGGTTCGTGGCATGAACCGGTGCTAAAAGTTCGGCAAGAACCGGTAGTAATGAGAGCGGCCCGCCTAGCCGTTGGAACCGGCACTAATGGTCACATTAGTGCCGGCTCAAATTCAAACTGGGACTAATGAGTTGAGCATTTGACCCTTTTTCTACTAGTGCATCTTGCCCATGAGGCATGGTTCGCAAGTACCAAGTGATTCATAATCAAGTGATTCCAAAAGTCCATCAGAATGGAGTTTCTTCATGCGCTTTATACCAATATAACCAAAACGGCAGTGCCACAAATAAGTTGCACTATCATTATCAACCCTGCATCTTTTGGCTTCAATATTATGAATATGTGTATCACTACTATCGAGATTCAATAAAAACAGACCACTCTTCAAGGGTGCATGACCATAAAAGATATTACTCATATAAATAGAACAACCATTATTCTCAGATTTAAATGAATAACCGTCTCGCATCAAACCAGATCCAGATATAATGTTCATGCTCAAAGCTAGCACCAAATAACAATTATTCATGTCTAAAACTAATCGCGAAGGTAGATGTAGAGGTAGCGTGCCGACTGCGATCACATCGACTTTGGAACCATTTCCCATGGGCACCGTCACCTCGTCCTTAGCCAATCTTCGCTTAATCCGTAGTCCCTGTTTCGAGTTGCAAATATTAGTAACTGAACCAGTATCAAATACCCAGGCACTACTGCGAGCATTAGTAAGGTACACATCAATAACATGTATATCACATATACCTTTGTTCACCTTGCCATCCTTCTTATCCGCCAAATACTTGGGGCAGTTCCGCTTCCAGTGACCAGTCCCTTTGCAGCAGAAGCACTCAGTCTCAGGCTTAGGTCCAGACTTGGGCATCTTCACTTGAGCAGCAACTTGCTTGCCGTTCTTCTTGAAGTTCCCCTTCTTACCTTTATCCTTTTTCTTGAAACTGGTGGTCTTGTTGACCATCCTCCTTCTTGATTTCTACCTCCGCAACCTTTAGCATCGCGAAGAGCTCGGGAATTTTCTTATCCATCCCTTGCATATTATAGTTCACCACGAAGCTCTTGTAGCTTGGTGGCAGTGATTGAAGAATTCTGTCAATGACACTATCATCAGGAAGATTAACTCCCAATTGAATCAAGTGATTGTTATACCCAGACATTTTGAGTATATGCTCACTGACAGAACTATTCTCCTCCATTTTGTAGCTGTAGAACTTATTGGAGACTTCATGTCTCTCAATCCGGGCATTTGCTTGAAATATTAACTTCAACTCCTGGAACATCTCATATGCTCCATGACGTTGAAAACGTCGTTGAAGTCCCGGTTCTAAGCCGTAAAGAATGGCACACTAAACTATCGAGTTGTGATCAGCTTTGCTCAGCCAGACGTTCACAACGTCAGGCGTTGCTCCTGCTGCGGGTCTTGCACCTAGCGGTGCTTCCAGAACGTAATTCTTGTGTGCAGCAATGAGGATAATCCTCAAGTTATGGACCCAGTCTGTGTAGTTGCTACCATCATCTTTCAACTTAGCTTTCTCTAGGAACGCATTAAAATTCAAAGGAACAGTAGCACGGGCCATTGATCTACAACAACATAGACATGCAAAATACTATCAGGTACTAAGTTCATGATAAATTAAAGTTCAATTAATCATATTACTTAAGAACTCCCACTTAGATAGACATCCCTCTAATCATCTACGTGATCATTTGATCCAAATCAACTAAACCATGTCCGATCATCACGTGAGATGGAGTAGTTTTCAATGGTGAACATCACTATGTTGATCATATCTACCATATGATACACGCTCGACCTTTCGGTCTCAGTGTTCCGAGGGCATATCTGCATATGCTAGACTCGTCAAGTTTAACCCGAGTATTCTGCATGTGCAAAACTGGCTTGCACCAGTTGTATGTGTACGTAGAGCTTATCACACCCGATCATCACGTGGTGTCTCGGCACGACGAACTTTTGCAACGTTGCATACCCAGGGAGAACACTTGTACCTTGAAATTTAGTGAGAGATCATCTTATAATGCTATTGTCAATCAAAGAAAAATAAGATGCATAAAGGATAAACATCACATGCAATCAATATAAGTGATATGATATGGCCATCATCATCTTGTGCCTTTGATCTCCATCTCCAAAGCACCGTCATGATCACCATCATCACCGGCTTGACACCTTGATCTCCATCGAAGCATCATTGTCGTCTCGCCAACTATTGCTTCTACGACTATCACTACCGCTTAGTGATAAAGTAAAGCAATTACATGGTGATTGCATTTCATACAATAAAGCGACAACCATATGGCTCCGGCCAGTTGCCGATAACTCTGTTACAAAACATGATCATCTCATACAATAAAATTTAGCATCATGTCTTGACCATATCACATCACAACATGCCCTGCAAAAACAAGTTAGACGTCCTCTACTTTGTTGTTGCAAGTTTTACGTGGCTGCTATGGGCTGAGCAAGAACCGTTCTTACCTACGCATCAAAACCACAATGATTTTTCGTCAAGTGTGTTGTTTTAACCTTCAACAAGGACCGGGCATAGCCACGCTCGATTCAACTAAAGTTGGAGAAACTGACACCTGCCAGCCACCTGTGTGTGAAGCACATCGGTAGAACCAGTCTCGTGTAAGCGTATGCGTAATGTCGGTTCGGGCCGCTTCATCCAACAATACCGCCGAATCAAAGAATGACATGCTGGTAAGCAGTATGACTATTATCGCCCACAACTCTTTGTGTTCTACTCGTGCATATAACATTTACGAATAAACCTGGCTAGGATGCCACTGTTGGGGAACACAGTAATTTCAAAAAAAATCCTACGATCACGCAAGATCTATGTGATGCATAGAAACGAGCGGGAGAGTGTTGTCCACGTACCCTCGTAGACCATAAGTGGAAGCGTCAAGTGACACGGTTGATGTAGTTGAACGTCTTCGCGATCCAACCAATCCTAGTACCGAAAGTACGGAACCTCCGCGATCTGCACACGTTCAGCTCGGTGACATCCCTCGAACTCTTGATCCAGCTGAGGCCGAGGGAGAGTTCCGTCAGCACGACGGCGTGGTGACAGTGTTGATGAAGTTACCGACGCAGGTCATCGCCTAAGCACTACAACGATATGACTGAGGTGGAAATCTGTGGAGGGGGGCACCGCACACGGCTAAACAATGTCAACTTGTGTGTTCTAGGGTTCCCCCCTCCCCTCGTATATAAAGGAGCAAGGGGGCAGGCCGGCCGGCACTGTGGCGCGCCAAGGATGGGAGGAATCCTCCTCCTAGTAGGAGTAGGATTCCTCCTTTCCTAGTCCTACTAGGAGGGGGAAGGAAGGAGTGGGAGAGGGGAAGGAAAAGGGGGGGCGCCGCCCCCTCCTAGTCCAATTCGGACTCAAGGGGGAGGGGGCGCGTGGCCTGCCCTGGCTGCCCCTCTCTTTCTCTCCACTAAGGCCCATTAGTTTCCCAGGGGGTTTCCGGTAACCCTCCGGCACTCCGATTTTATCCGAAATCACCCGGAACACTTCCGGTGTCCGAATATAGCCGTCCAATATATCAATCTTTATGTCGCGACCATGTCGAGACTCCTTGTCATGTCCGTGATCACATCCGGGACTCCGAACTACCTTCGGTACATCAAAACACATAAACTCATAATACCAATCGTCATCGAACGTTAAGCGTGCGGACCCTACGGGTTCGAGAACTATGCAGACATGATCAAGATACGTCTCCGGTCAATAACCAATAGCGGAACCTGGATGCTCATATTGGCTACCACATATTCTACGAAGATCTTTATCGGTCAAACCGCATAACAACATACGTTGTTCCCTTTGTCATCGGTATGTTACTTGCCTGAGATTCGATCATCGGTATCTCAATACCTAGTTCAATCTCGTTACCGGTAAGTCTCTTTACTTGTTCCGTAATGCATTATCCCGTAACTAACTCATCAGTCACATTGCTTGCAAGGCTTATAGTGATGTGCATTACCGAGAGGGCCCAGAGATACCTCTCCGACAATCGGAGTGACAAATCCTAATCTCGATATATGCCAACTCAACAAACACCATCGGAGACACCTGTAGAGCATCTTTATAATCACCTAGTTACGTTGTGACGTTTGATAGCACACAAAGTTTTCCTCTGGTATTCGGGAGTTGCATAATCTCATAGTCATAGGAACATGTATAAGTCATGAAGAAAGCAATAGCAACATACTAAATGATCAAGTGCTAAGCTAACGGAATGGGTCAAGTAAATCACATCATTCTCTAATGATGTGATCCCGTTCATCAAATGACAATTCATGTCTATGGCTAGGAAACTTAACCATCTTTGATTAACGAGCTAGCCAAGTAGAGGGCATACTCATGACACTCTATTTTGTCTATGTATTGACACATGTACTAAGTTTCCGGTTAATACAATTATAGCATGAATAATAAACATTTATCATGTTATAAGGACATATAAATAACCACTTTATTATTGCCTCTAGGGCATATTTCCTTTAGTCTTTGGGGTGCCCCCTCCCACGTATATAAAGGGGGGATGTAGGAGGAGGCCGGCCAAGGGGAGGAGGCGCGCCAGGGGGAGCAATCCTACTCCAAGTAGGATTCCCCCCTTTTCCTATTGAAACAAGGAGAAGGGGGAAGGAGAGGGAGGAGAGAAGGAAAGGGGGGCTGACCCCCCTAGTCCAATTTGGTTTGGGCTAGGGGGGGGGGGGCGTGAGGGAGTCCTGGATTAGGGGGTCCTCGGACAACCGGACTATATCCGTTTGCCGGATTGTTGGACTATGAAGATAGAAGATTGAAGACCTCGTCCCGTGTCCGGATGGGACTCTCATTGGCATGGAAGGCAAGCTTGGCAATACGGATATGTAGATCTCCTCCCTTGTAACCGACTCTGTGTAACCCTAGCCCCCTCCGGTGTCTATATAAACCGGAGGGTTTAGTCCGTAGGACAACAACAATCATACCATAGGCTAGCTTCTAGGGTTAGCCTCTACGATCTCGTGGTAGATCAACTCTTGTAATACTCATATCATCAAGATCAATCAAGGAGGAAGTAGGGTATTACCTCCATCGAGAGGGCCCGAACCTGGGTAAATATCGTGTCCCCCGCCTCTTGTTACCCTCTGCCCTAGACGCACAGTATGGGAACCCCTACCCGAGATCCGCCGGTTTTGACACCGACATTGGTGCTTTCATTGAGAGTTCCACTGTGCTGTCACCGTAAGGCTTGATGGCTCCTTCGATCGTCGTACAACTTGATGGCAATGATGCGATCCAGGGTGAGGTTTTCCTCCCCGGACAGATCTTCGTATTCGGCGGCTTCGTACTGCGGGCTAACTCCCTTGGCCATCTCGAGCAGATCGATAGCTACGCCCCTGGCCATCAGGTCAGGTTTGGAAACTTGAACTATACTGCCGACATCCGCGGAGACATGATCTTCGACGGATTCGAGCCCATGTCAGGTGCGCCGCACAATCACGACGAGCATGATTTAGCTCTGCCGTCGGACTGTGTTCGGGAGATCACACCTGCAACTACTCCGGCCCTCAATCCGGAACAAATTGCGCCATCTGTGGACGGGTGGATGGACCCTGCCACGGAGGCCGCACACTCAGTGGCGATAGCGCCGAATACTGACCTCACCTCCTACGTGACCCATGTTGCCGAACCGTTGGATTCGTCCCATGGACTCCGAGCCGCTTGTGTCCGTGCCCATCAAATCCGATTGGGCACTGATCATGGAGTTTACCTCCGCGGATATCTTTCAGCACTCGCCTTTTGGCGACGTACTAAACTCGTTGAAGTCTCTCTCCCTGTCGGAACACCCTTGGCCGAACTATGTCCGGCTAGAATGGGATGCGGACGACGAAGAAATTCGTGCCCCACCCACCACCCACTTAGTAGCCACTATCGACGATTTAACCGACACGCTCGACTTCGGCTCCGAAGACATCGATGGTATGGACGACGATGCAGGAGACGAACAAGAACCACCGCCCATAGGGCGCTGGGCGGCCACCTCATCGTATGACATATACATGGTGGACACCCCCAAAGAAGGTGATGACAACAAGACAACGGAGGATAATCCCTCCAAGAAGCAACCCAAGCATCGACGTCAGCGGCGCCGCTCTAAGTCTCGCCATAGCAAAAGCAGCGATACCGGCACAAGAGACAATAACGCTCCGGATAGTGCCGAAGACGACGATAATCCCCTCCAGCCAGACCTCGAGCGGGAGGATGAACAAGCTAGCCCTCCGGAACAGGTAGCAAACGGAGAATCAGAGGATGACAATTACATGCCTCTCTCCGAAGACGAAGTGAGCCTCGGCAACGAAGAATTCGTCGCGCCTGAGGATCCCGTCGAGCAGGAACGCTTCAAGCGCCGGCTTATAACCACAACAAACAGCCGGAAGAAAAAGCAACAATAGCTTTGAGCTGATCAAGATCTGCTAGCGGATAGATGGACCGAAGTCCTGGCAGCCGAGGAATATGAACTCGAGTGCCCAACCAAGAGTTATCCAAAGCACAGGTTGCTACCTCACCTCGAGGAGGAAGCATTGAAACCTACATCACCAGCATATGATGCGGCTGATCGGCCACCTCGTGGCCGAGACAGAGAGGCATTTCAGCCCGAAGTCCAGCCCGCACCCCGCCACCAATCAAACAAAATACCAAGGCCCGGGGCAACACGCGGGACCTGCGAGACGTATTGGAAAACAAGGAAAACATGCAAGATCGATCTACGAATCACGGGGGTACGCACCAACGCGGGACGATGGCCGCCACGCCGGATACACTAAAAGCAAATCCGGCCGGGCCGAATACAGCAGACAAGACTCATATGAACTACGTCATGATATAGCCCGGCACAGAGGCGCCGCACACCCCCTATGCTTCACTGATGAAGTAATGGATCATGAATTCCCAGAGGGTTTTAAACTCGTAAATATTGAATCATATGATGGTACTACAGATCTCGCGGTATGGATCGAGGATTTCCTCCTCCACATCCACATGGCTCGCGGTGATGATCTATATGCCATCAAGTACCTCCCACTAAAACTCAAAGGACCAGCTCGGCATTGGCTGAATAGCTTGCCAGCAAACTCCGTTGGCAGTTGGGAGGATTTGGAAGATGCATTCCTTGACAACTTCCAGGGCACTTATGTGCAACCACCGGATGCTGATGACTTGAGCCATATAACTCAGCAGCCAGGGGAATCGGCCAGGCAATTGTGGACTCGGTTCCTAACTAAGAAAAACCAAATTGTCGACTGTCCGGATGCAGAGGCCTTAGCGGCATTTAAGCATAACATCCGTGACAAGTGGCTCGCCCGGCACCTAGGCCAGGAGAAGTCGAAGTCTATGGCAGCCCTCACGACGCTCATGACCCGCTTTTGCGCGGGCGAAGACAGCTGGCTGGCTCGCAACAACAACACATCAAGAAGTCATGGCACTTCAGATACAAAGGATACCAACGGCAGACCGCGTCGTAACAGACACAAGCGCCGCAACAACGGCGACAACGCCGAGGACACGGCAGTCAATGCCGGATTCAACGGCACTGAATCCGGTCAGCGGAAGAAGCCGTTCAAAAGAAGCAATCCGGGCCCGTCCAATTTGTACCGCATACTCCATCGCTCGTGTCAAATTCACGGCACCCCTGATAAGCCAACCAATCACACCAACAGAGAATGCTGGGTGTTCAAGCAGGCCGGCAAGTTGAATGCCGAAAACAGGGACAAGGGGCTGCATAGCGACGACGAGGAGGAGCCCCGGCCGCTGAACACAGGAGGACAGAAGAGGTTCCCTCCACAAGTGAAAACGGTGAACATGATATACGCAACCCACATTCGCAAGAGGGAATGGAAACATGCACTAAGGGACGTCTATGTGATGGAGCCAGTCGCCCCAAAGTTCAACCCATGGTCATCTTGTCCGATCACCTTCAATCGCAGGGACCACCCCACTAGTATCCGTCATGGCGGATCTGCCGCATTGGTCCTTGACCCCATCATCGACGGATTTCACCTCACCCGAGTCCTTATGGACGGCGGCAGCAGCCTGAACCTGCTCTATCAGGATACAGTGCGCAAAATGGGTATAGACCCCTCGAGGATCAAACCCACTAAAACCACCTTTAAAGGTGTCATCCCAGGTGTAGAGGCCCATTGCACGGGCTCAATCACACTGGAAGTGGTCTTCGGATCTCCGGACAACTTCCGAAGCGAGGAGTTAATCTTCGATATCGTCCCATTCGGCAGTGGCTATCACGCACTGCTCGGGCGAACCGCATTTGCCAGATTCAATGCGGTACCGCATTATGCATACCTCAAGCTCAAAATGCCAGGACCTCGTGGGGTTATAACAGTCAATGGAAACACGCTCCGCATGGAGGAGCACATTGCGGCACTCGCAGCTAAGGCACAAAGCAGCCTTTTAAGGCAAACCGCAAATTCGGCGATAAAGCCCCCGGACACCTTCAAGCGAGTCCGGAGTAACCTGCAACAGGATCGCCTGGCACGTTCAGAGCTTGCCTAGCAATTCAGCCCCCGTCCTAGTCCCAGTCAAGCGACGAAATATGTGCCGTGCGTACACAATTACGCACTAAAAATACCACGGGCATAGGCGGGGGCACGACCTGGGCACGTCCCACAATGCGGCTCAACCGCCCCAAGGGCCGTATACCTTTATCATTTCCTCTCTTTCAGGACCTTACTCTCTGGAAGCCCTTTCCGGCAGTCTGATTGCTGGACACATTACGGGAAGGAACACCCAAGGAGGCAAGAAGCTAAGACGTACAAGGGAATCCCCAGGTGGTCTCTGATAACAATCGAAGTACCCATTTTTAATACCCATACGCAGCTTACCCTTGGATAAGACATATCAAATAGTCCTATTTTTTGCTTATTGCACTACTTGTATCAGTACGCTTCGACGTATTATTTAAATAACAATGCATAGCATTAGTCTATTATTGCATTACCCTTCTTTTTTCTTGTCTGCTTATTTACGACAACCTGCACCCGTACATTCTGGTACGACCAGTACGCCAGGGGCTTCAGTATACCCCATAATACGGCATGAGAAGTCCGAACACTTTCGATGGTGCGGCACCCCGAACTTATAGCATTATATGCATCAGCTCTGAATCATGTCTTGGGACAATACTTGGGTTTTCCCGGCTCCCATGTTTTGGTACCTTACATTCCGCAATATCGGCTAAGGTAGAGAACTACTGCGATTGTGTCCCGGTTCTTCCGGACGAGCACCTCAGTAGAGAAAGCCGAAAACTGACTGTCATGATAAGGCGAGAGCTGGTCGCTGTTCGAGAGGTCTGAAGTCCTTAAAGACTTTTTCCGCTTCGGGCAAGGAGTCGGCCTTGCCCGACTTAGGCGTATATAGCGCCCCAAATTTGGCCTTCCGAATACTAGGGGCTTCGCCAAAATTTAAAATTGTAGACTTCTGTGGCTAAGTGAGAGTGATAAAGCCTTATAGTCCGATTGCCTGGTTCGTTGTGCTGAACACCTCCCTCGAAGGACCCAAAATTGGGATAAAGAATGCTCCGGTTTATCCCGAACACCTCAGTACTAGTTACATGGGGGCAGAAGCCGACGACCGGCCAACTCTCAGATTTTATAAACGGCCACACAGAAGGTAATATTTTAAATTCACAAGCATTGCATAGCACAAATGAATTCTTTACATATTACAGGATCGCATGAGTACATTCATTCGAATATTACATCCTTAGTACATTCCTCCACCACAAGGCGAGAACCCTTCAGGACACTGTTATAATACATCTCGGGGTGGCGATGCTCCTTGCCTTCCGGTGGCCCCTCCTTTACCAGCTTCTCGGCGTCCAGCTTCGCCCAGTGCACCTTTGGTCGGGCAAAAGCCCTACGCGCCCTCGATGCAGACAGACCGCTTTATGACATCAAGTCGCGGGCAGGCATTCACAAGCCGCCTCACCAGGCCGAAGTAGCTATCAGGCAGGGGATCGCCAGGCCACATCCGGACTCTAAGACCCTTCATGGCATGTTCGGCCGCCTTGTGGAGCTCGACCAGTTGCTTCAGCTAGTCGCTCAAGGGCATAGGGTGTTCGGTCCCAGTATACTGAGACCAGAACAACTTCTCCGTCGAGCTCCCCTCCTCGGCCCGGTAGAATTCCGCGGCATCTGATACATTGCGGGGTAGATCTGCGAACGCTCCTGGAGAGCTCTGAACTCGGGTAAGTAAAAGGAAATTTTCTCTCACATGCTTGGTTTGCATACTGAATGCCTTACCCGTCGCTATCTTCTTAACCGCCTCAATTTCCTGGAAGGCCTTTTGGGCTTCGGCCTTGGCATGTTGTGCGCTTTCGAGGGCCTTCGCCAGCTCGGACTCTCGCGTCTTAGAGTCAAGCTCCAAGGACTCGTGTTTCTTGACGAGAGCCTGGAGCTCTTGCTGCACCTCGCCCACCCGGGCTTCTTATTTTTCCCGCTCGATGCGCTCCTTGGCCGCCTTGTCCTCGGCTTCGGACAGCGCCTTCTTCAGGGTCGCCACTTCGGTCGTGGCCTCTGGCAAAATTCATGATGATCCTATGATCTAAGCAACCACCCTTGTTTTTTTCTTATCAACATACAGACGGGGTATAACTTACCTTTCTTCTCTTCGAGCTGCCTTTTGGCAAGACCGAGCTCTTCCTTGGAGCGCTCAAGGTCCCGCTTCAGTGCGGCGACCTCCGCAGTACGTGCAGCAGCGGCTAGCAGTGAAGCCTGCATATGCACATAGACATATTTCGATTAGACTCCTGCGGTTATTATTTGACCCTCTATTCGGCCTTTCTTTGCAAACGCTAAACAGAGCATTAGGGGCTAGTGTCTATGCGGTAACATTCTCTTATAATCTGGTTACTTACCTCAAAGCCTGTTAGGAGGCTGGCACAGGCTTCAGTCAGTCCGCTCTTGGCAGACTGAACCTTCTTGACCACCGCACTCATGATAGTGCGGTGTTCTTCGTCGATGGAAGCGCCGCGAAGCGCTTCCAGCAAGTTGTCCGATGCCTCTAGATGGACAGAGGCCACCGGCATAGGCGGCTTGCCCCTCTTAACGTGGGGTCGCCTGACAGAGTCCGGAACCACTGGAGGTTCCGGCGCAGTGTTCGGCTGGGGGCCGAATTCGGAGCCCATGGGAGACTTGCTCCCCTTGCGCCCAGGGTCCGGAACGTCGCCTTGAGGCGCCTCCAGGACTACCTCCCCTCGGCTCGGTGCCCTTTGAGACAACACCTCAACGTTGTCCGTAGGGCGAGGGGTGGAGGCGGTCGGAAGTGAATCGCTATTCATATCCGACGGGTCCACAGAACCATCCGACGAAGATACGTCGATATGGGCTCGGGATGGACTGCATAATCATGTTTGGCGTGATGAGAAGCAGTGCAATAAAACATACCATGAATTACTATGGAATCCAGATACTTACAACTTCGCCAGGGGCTTGTCCCTGGGCAACCACTCGTCGTCGCTGTAGGCGGCCGTCGTGGAGCAGTCCGGGAGGAGGGTCCTTCCCTTCTTGGACCCTTTGGCCTCCCCGGTTGGGGTGGCCTTCCTTTTGTTGTCCCCCCGGCTGGGGGGGGGGGACTTTCCTCTTCCTCCTCCTCGTTTTCGTGGGAGGAGTGTGCCTCGGAGTTTTCGGACGATGAGTCCGATATAACCTTGCGCCGAAGACCCTTTTGGGTCCCCGTGGCCTTCTTCTTGGCCTTCTTCACCGGCCAAGAACTGGAGAGCATCTGCAGGATCTTCAGGCAGGGGGGTTGGGCAATCGATCTGCTCCGCTGTCTCTACCCAGTCCTGTTAAATGGCATGGAGGCTTAGATCCCGCACATGATTGGGGAAAATAAACATCCTATGAGATATGAAAAACTCACCGGATTGGCAGGACGCTTTGCGCTGAGTCCGCGGTCCTCGATAAGGGGAGGAGGTACCTCGGCACCCTCGAACAGCACCTTCCAGACGTCCTTGTGCATCGTGTCGAAGAGCTCTCGCAGCGTCTGGTGCTTGGCTAGGTCAAACTCCCACAAATTGAATGCCCGTCGTTGACACGGGAGGATCCGGCGGAAGAGCATGACCTGGACCACGTTGACAAGCTTGATTTTCTTGCTCATCATGTTTCTGATGCATTTCTGGAGTCCGGTCAGCTCCACCGATGAACCCCAGGACAGGCCCTTCTCTTTCCAGGAGGTGCGCCGCGTGGGAATTCCGGATCGGAATTCGGGGGCCGCACCCAGTTGGTGTCGCGCGGCTCGGTGATGTAGAACCACCCCGATTGCCACCCCTTTATGGTATCCACATAGGAGCCTTCGAGCCAGGTGACGTTGGGCATTTTGCCCACCATGGCGCCTCCGCACTCCGCTTGCTGACCGACCACCACCTTCGGTTTTACATTGAAGGTCTTCAGCCATAGGCCGAAGTGGGGCCTGATGCGGAGGAAGGCCTCGCACATGACGATAAACGCCGAGATGTCGAGGATGAAATTGGGGGCTAGATCATGAAAATCCAGCCCGTAGTAGAACATGAGCCCGCGGACAAACGGGTGGAGGGGAAATCCCAGTCCGCGGACGAAGTGGGTAAGGAAAACCACCCTCTCATGGGGCTCTGGCGTAGGGATGATCTGCCCCGCATCTGGGAGCCGGTGTTCGATATCCGCGGCTAGATATCCGGCTCCCCGTAGCTTTGTGATGTTCTCCTCCGTGACGGAGGAGACCATCCACTTGCCTGCCGCTCCGGACATGCTTGGAGTGGTTTGAGGAGAAAAACGCGAACTTGGGCGCTGGAACTCGAGTGCGCATGAATGGATGAGCAAGGAGGAAGAAGGCGTGGGTGAAAGGAGTGAATCCTTGTCCCTTTATAAGGGCGGAAGAGGCGATGCGCCTCCCCACTCACCTGGTAAAATCGCTTATTCCCCAAGCGCCGTATTTGATGGCGCAGTTGGGTTACCCGCACCCGTATTGATGAGAATCCCGTGATAAGGGGACACGATCTCTGGTTCGACAAGACGTGCCAAGGAAACCGTCTCGCGATATGTGCAGTGGCTCGTTGTGAAAAACGGTTTGAATAATGACCGGGCCGTGGTGTGATGTCATGCTGCAAAATGCGTCAGCAGATTAGATTTGTGGGAATATTATTCTCTCTACGGTGGTATGTGGAATTTGTTTTGCAGAGCCGGACACTATCCATGTGTTCAAAATCTTCTATCGAGTATTCGGAGGAGGAACCCGGCTTGCAATGCCGAAGACAATCTGCGCGCCGGACTCATCGTCATTGAAGCCTAGTTCAGGGGCTACTGAGGGAGTCCTGGATTAGGGGGTCCACGGACAACCGGACTATATCCGTTGGCTGGACTGTTGGACTATGAAGATACAAGATTGAAGACCTCGTCCCGTATCCGGATGGGACTCTCCTTGGCGTGGAAGGCGAGCTTGGCAATACGGATATGTAGATCTCCTCCCTTGTAACCGACTCTGTGTAACCCTAGCCCCCTCCGGTGTCTATATAAACCGGAGGGTTTAGTCCGTAGGACAACTACAATCATATCATAGGCTAGCTTCTAGGGTTTAGCCTCTATGATCTCGTGGTAGATCAACTCTTGTAATACTCATATCATCAAGATCAATCAAGCAGGAAGTAGGGTATTACCTCCATCAAGAGGGCCCGCACCTGGGTAAACATCGTGTCCCCCGCCTCCTGTTGCCATCCGCCCTAGACGCACAGTTCGGGACCCCCCTACCCGAGATCCGCCGGTTTTGACACCGATAGCGCGCCCCAACTTGGCCTTCCTCCTCTCTTCCCCATGAGGCCCAATAACCCCCGGGGGGTTCCGGTAACCCACCGGTACTCCGGAAAATAGCCGATACACCTCGAAACTATTCCGGTGTCCGAATATAGTCTTCCAATATATCAATCTTTATGTCTCGACCATTTCAAGATTCCTCATCATGTCCGTGATATCATCTGGGACTCTGAACTACCTTCGATACATCAAAACACAAAAACTCATAATACCGATCATCATCGAACGTTAAGCGTGTGGACCCTACGGGTTCGAAACTATGTAGACATGACCGAGACTCATCTCCAGTCAATAACCAATAGCGGAACCTAGATGCTGATATTGGCTCCCACATATTCTACGAAGATCTTTATCGGTCAATCCGCATAAGAACATACGTTGTTCCCTTTGTCATCGGTATGTTAGTTGCCCGAGAGTCAATAATCTAGTTTACATCGCTACGTGATTAACAACCAAGAGTAATAAGGTGTGATCATGTTTTTCTTGTGAGAGAAGTTTTAGTCTATGGGCCTGCCACATTCAGATCCGTATGTATTTTGCAAATTTCTATGTCTACAATGCTCTGCATAGAGCTAGTCTAGCTAATTGCTCCTATTTTCAATATGTATCCAGATCGAGACTCGGAGTCATCTAGATTGGTGCCAAAGCCTGCATCGACGTAACTCTTTACGATGAACTCTTTTATCACCTCCATAACCGAGAAATATTTCCTTAGTCCTCTAAGGATAATTTTGACAGTTTTCTAGTGATCTACTCCTAGATCACTATTGTACTCCCTTGCCAAAGTCATGCTAAGGTATACAATAGGTCTGGTACACAACATAGCATAGTTTATAGAACCTATGACTGAGGCATACGAATGACTTTTCGTTCTCTTTCTATTTTCTGCCGTGGTCGGGTTTTGAGTCTTTACTCAACTTCACACCTTACAACTCAGGCAAGAACTCCTTCTTTGACTGATCCATTTTGAACTTCTTCAAAATCTTATCAAGGTATGTACTCACTGAAAGTCTTATCAAGCGTCTTAATCTATCTTTATAGATCATGATGCCTAATATGTAAGCAGCTTCACCGAGGTTTTTCATTTAAAAACTTTTATTCAAGTATCCTTTTATGCTATCCAGAAATTCTATATCATTTCCAATCAACAATATTTCATCCACATATAATATAAGAAATGCTACAGAGCTCCCACTCACTTCCTTGTAAATACAGGCTTCTCCAGAAGTCTGTATAAAACCATATGCTTTGATCACACTATCAAAACGTTTATTCCAACTCCGAGATGCTTGCACCAGTCCATATATGGATCGCTAGAGCTTCCACACTTTGTTAGCATCCTTTGGATCGATAAAACCTTCTGGTTGCATCATATACAACTCTTCTTCCAGAAATCCATTCAGGAATGCAGTTTTGACATGCATTTGCCAAATTTCATAATCATAAAATGAGGCAATTGCTAACATAATTCGGACGGGCTTAAGCATCGCTACGGGTGAGAAGGTCTCATCATAGTCAACTCATTGAACTTGTCAAAAACCTTTCGCAACAAGTCGAGCTTTGTAGACAGTAACATTACCGTCAGCGTCAGTCTTCTTCTTGAAGATCCATTTATTCTCTATGGCTTGCCAATCATCGGGCAAGTCAACCAAAGTCCATATTTTGTTCTCCTACATGGATCCCATCTCAGATTTCATGGCCTCAGGCCATTTCGCGGAATCTGGGCTCATCATCGCTTCCGCATAGTTCGTAGGTTTGTCATGGTCAAGTAACATGACTTCCAGAACAGGATTACACTACAAGGGAAAACCTTATACACAGAACTTTACCAGTAGCGCTTTTTAAAAAGGGCGCTACTGCTGCATAGCAGTAGCGCGTGCAGAATAACCGCGCTGCACATACATATATAGCAGTAGCGCGTCTCATGGTAAAAGCGCTACTACTAAAATTCCCACCACTAAGCCGATAGGCTACACATAGTAGTAGCGGTCTTATAAAAACCGCGCTACCAGTAATATTGTTGTAGCAGCGCGTTTAGGTGTAAGGCGCTACTGCTAACGAAAATAAAATAAAATGAAAAACAAATAGAAAAGTAAATGAAAATGAAAGAAATAGAAAAAGGAGAAAGGAAAAAATAAAATATAAAGAAAAATAAATGAAAAAGGAAAAAAAGAAAGGCATAGCAGTAGCACGTTTACTAATTTTTAGTAACGCGCTACCGTTATGTTTCACTTAACCAGCGGTTTCCCTCCCCCTGGCACCACTTCTCCTCCAAATCCCTCACCCCACTTCGCCGCCGTCTCCCCAATTCGCCGTCGCCCCACTTCGCCGCTGTCTCCTGCCGACGTCGATGCCGGCAACCTCACCGTCTCCCCCCGAGGCAGCCCTCATCCTCACCGCCGCCGCCCTCAGCCTCACCCCCGCCGCCTGAGGCCTCCCTTGACCTCACCGTCGTCGCCCTCGACCTCACCGCCGCCCAGGACCGCCGCTGACCGAGCCCGAGCCCGCCCTCCCCGCCCCTGCCTCCGTCACCGAGCACCTCCCCGCCACCGTCTCTCCCCTCTCTGTAATCCCCCACCCCTCCTCTCTCTCTACATTTTACAGCAAAATTAGTTTAGAGCAAAAGTTAGTTTAGAGAAAAAATTAGTTTAGAGCAAAAGATGTTAAGTAGTAGACGTTAGAGCAAAAATTAGTTTAGAGCGAAAAATTTGGTTTACAACAAAAGTTAGTTAGGGAAGTAGGGTTTAATTAGGGTTTTTGTTTTCATAGAAGTTTTTATTTAAAGAAAAAAATGAAGAAAATGTTGTAGTGATACGTCTCCAACGTATCTATAATTTTTTATTGTTCCATGATATTATATTATCCATCTAGGATGTTTTATAAGCATTCATATTCTATTTTATATGATTTTTGGGACTAATCTATTGACCTAGAGCCCAGTGCCAGTTTTTGTTTTGTCCTTGTTTTTGAGTATCGCAGAAAAGGAATACCAAACGGAGTCCAATTAACCTCAAAATTCACGGTGATTGTTTTTGGACGGGAAGAAGCCCACGGAGTACCGGAGATGGACCAGAAGAGTCCCGAGGCCACCACGAGGGTGGAGGGCGCGCCCTACCCCCCTGGGTGCGCCCCCTACCTCATGGCTGCCTCGTGGACCCCCTGACTTGTTCCCGACGCCAACACCTCTTATATATGTAGCGACCCGACCCGAATGGATCAAGTCTCTGTGCTTAAGTGTCATCCCTGGATCGGTATGCTGACACACACAGTACTCGAGGATTTATAACAGATATAAATCACATGTATAAAATAACGTAAATACTATTACCTCAATCCAAAAATAGCGGAAGTAACAAGGTTCTGGATTCCCATCAACACCAACGGCAAAGTTGAGTGTAGAAATCGTAACCCTAACGTATCACTTACTCGTCGTAAGAATCCTGCAACATGAAACGTTGCAGCCCGAAAACGGGTCAGTACATTGAATGTACTGGCAAATTCACACCATAGAGAAATGATGAACAAAGGCTATCACTACATGCATATATGGCTGGTGGAAAAGCTCTATGGTTATAATGTTTTTGCGAAAAGCCAGTTTTTCCCTACTGCAAAGGAATAAATTTTATTTAACTATCATGGTGGTTGTGAAACATTGAGATGGTTGACAGCATCTCAATCCCAATTAAGTATCATCATTAACCCAACAATATTAATTAAAGTAACATGATGAGATCAACGGGATAATCCAAGAATTAGATACTCAAGATGTCCATAACCGGGGACACGGCTAATCATGATTAGTTTATACACTCTGCAGAGGTTTGTGCACTTTTCCCCACAAGACTCGATCTCCTCCGTTGGATTTCTCGCACTACAAGGTGTTTGAGAAACGGATGACCGAGACACAGTCTTTCAGAAGCGTTAGCACCTTACGATGGGTAGACCGGTACACCTACATCCCCTACATCTGCTAGTCTACCACTGTAAGAGTTCACACGACTTAATCAACTATGCTAGAGCCCATAATAGCTTGTGGCTGCACACGGAAGTTTCTAGCATGAATAATCTCATGATCCCTTTGAACCTGGGTGGCGGTCCAAAAGAAAAACAGGCAATCCTGGAATACCCAGGTACCTCAATCCACCCAGATGTGTGTTTAAGTTGCCACCTTAAGTAAACCATTAAATTAACAATCTCACATCTGTCATGGAAAATTCACTCAAACCCAATCCACGTCTACGAGCATAGCATAGCAATATAAGCAAACGTAGAAGTAACTCCCAAGGGTTTGATAATAAAACAGGTAATAGATACTACCTCAACTACTTCCCAATACCCACAATTTAATTAGGTCCTAACCATGCAATGTTTGAGGGTTGAATCTAATGCATAAAAACTGGGTATGAAAGGGATATGATCAAAGTGTGAACTTGCCTGCAATGTTGATGAAGATGATTCGCACTCAAAACTCTTGATAGATCTACTCGTCACACTCCGGTCAATCTATCGCAAGCAAGCAATGGTAACCACACATAAGCAATCACTCAAAAGATCGAGAAGAACGAAGAAGACACTTCGGAAAACATCAAAACCAAGCAAATAACTCTTGCAACATAAAACAATTTCTAACAGTACCAAAATTATGTGAATTTGGCCTTATCAGAAAGTTTAGGTCAAGAGCTTCGATTTGCAAAAAGAATCAACTCAAACGGAGTTACGGAACTTAAGTTATGAACAAAAGAAGTTTGAATACAAATCTGTTTGAATTCAAATTTTAAAACTTTCAAAAACATGTTTAAGTTGTTTTACTGGATAGAGGGGATCATAACGAAGAAGTGGGCGTTGGTTTCATCAAAACGGAGGTACGGATAAAAAGATATGATCAAAAGAAATTTGACTATGAAACAAATTTCGAAATTTGAAAATTAAAAAAAATGATGTGACAGGTTCACTGGATAGGTGAAAACAAGACGAAACTATAGACGCTGGTTTCATCTAATTTGGATGAACGAGTAAAAGGTTATGGCTATTTGAAAAATCAGGGCCAAGCTGTTTTACAGAAGAAAAAAAATAGCTACGGATAAAAAAATTCTAGATCTAACGTATAAATACAGAGAACGAATAAATATACCTTTATAAGGTATAGAAAAGACGACTTCGGAGTGTGGAGACAACTTCCAAAAGTCCCACCGGAGAGGAGAAATATATTTTTAGCTAGTCAAACCAAAATATTGATTTAACCCGCAATGGATAATTTTTAGAGGCTCTATGGGTCTATATTTATAGGTGGAAAAGAGGTTTAGGGGTTAAAGGCTAGGCAATGTGGGACTAAACGTAGTCCAACAAATAAATTAAACGGGGAACGCATGGGCTAAAAGCACCACGGGCCGGCTGCGCGCGCACGCGTACACTGCAGTTTTTTTTTAACAAAAATCGGCCTATCTAAAAAATAAAAAGGATGGCTGGGCCTGGCCCATTTAGGAGAGGGAAAAACAAATGAGGCGCCCGCTGCCACTATGCTACGCGTGTGGGCGGTAAATAACTATGGGCCGCATGTACAGTTTTTTTTTAAATTGATACAGAAGGAAAACCGGATAAAGAAAAGAAATTAAAATTTTATATAGGCATATTATATATCAAAATTTTCAGAAAACGATTTTCTACAATATGAACATTTTTGTAAAGTCAAATAAAGACCACAAAAATTCAAATAAATCAAACAGTGCTACTACCTTAATAAAATCCAATAAAAATCATTTTAAAAATACCATAATGATTTCAAATTTATTTCTCTCCAATTTTCTGTTGTAGGGAATCATGTTACCCTAATTTCTTTATATTTTATTTTTGGAGAAAAGTAATTTGAATAAAACCCAAATAACTCCAAATTAAAATAATTTCCAAAAGGACTTGAATTTGATCCTTTGAAACTCCCAACTCATATTTCATATGTTTCGAAGAAGTCATTTTTATCTTCGCTCGTGAAAATCATTGAGTTGCATAAATTTTCGGAATGGGAAATATTTTCAAATGATATTCAAATATTTTCAACACCCTTGTCATTTAAATAAATGGAAGAAGTCATGTCATCTTCTCTCCAGGGTTTTGTGGTGAAAAGAATTTGAATTCACGGAGATCATAAAAGCAAAAATGAAAGTTTGGGAAAGTCCTTTTATTCCCTCTCATTTAACTTTCAAAAAGTTTCGAATTCCACTCACTTTTAGTCAATAAATCAAACAATCAATCCAATCTATCTGTTTATTATAACATTCCAAAATTTAGAATTTTGGGATGTTACAATATATCCCCAAACTTCCAGAACATAACCTAGATCGGGAGTTCCACTGCCGCAAGCCTCTGTAGCCACCAAAAACCAATCGGGGCCCTGTTCCGGCACCTTGCCAGAGGGGGGAACCATCACCGGTGGCCATCTTCATCATCCCGGCGCTTTCCATGACGAGGAGGGAGTAGTTCACCCTCGGGTCTAAGGGTATGTACCATTAGCTATGTGTTTGATCTCTCTCTCTCTGCTACGTCTCCAACGTATCTATAATTTTTGATTGTTCCAATGCTATTATATATTCTGTTTTGGATGTTTAATGGGCTTTATTATACACTTTTATATTATTTTTGGGACTAACCTATTAACCGGAGGCCCTGCCCAAATTGCTGTTTTTTGCCTATTTCAGAGTTTCGAAGGAAAGGAATATCAAACGGAGTCCAAACGGAATCAAACCTTCGGGAACGTGATATTTGGAACAAACGTGATCCAGAGGACTTGGAGTGGAAGTCAAGCAATAGACGAGGAAGCCACGAGGTAGGGGGGCGCGCCTACCCCCCCAGGCGCGCCCTCCACCGTCGTGGGCCCCTCGTGGCTCCGCCGACCTGCTTCTTCCTCCTATATATACCTACGTACCCCCAAACCATCGGAAGCGCCCATGAAGACCTAATTCCACCACCGCAACCTTCTGTACCCGTGAGATCCCATCTTGGGGCCTTTTCCGGCATCCTGCCGGAGGGGCATTGATCACGGAGGGCTTCTACATGAACACCATAGCCTCTCCGATGATGTGTGAGTAGTTTACCTCAGACCTTCGGGTCCATAGTTATTAGCTAGATGGCTTCTTCTCTCTCTTTGGATCTCAATACAAAGTTCTCCTCGATTCTCTTGGAGATCTATTTGATATAACTCTTCTTTTGCGGTGTGTTTGTCAAGATCCGATGAATTGTGGGTTTATGATCAAGATTATCTATGAACAATATTTGAATCTTCTCTGAATTCTTTTATGAATGATTGGTTATCTTTGCAAGTCTCTTCGAATTATCAGTTTGGTTTGGCCTACTAGATCGATCTTTCTTGCAATGGGAGAAGTGCTTAGCTTTGGGTTCAATCTTGCGGTGTCCTTTCCCAGTGACAACAGGGGCAGCAAGGCACGTATTGTATTGTTGCCATCGAGGATAAAAAGATGGGGTTTATATCATATTGCATGAGTTTATCCCTCTACATCATGTCATCTTGCTTAAAGCGTTACTCTATTCTTGTGAACATAATACTCTAGATGCATGCTGGATAGCGGTCGATGTGTGGAGTAATAGTAGTAGATGCAGAATCATTTCGGTCTACTTGTCACGGATGTGATGCCTATATACATGATCATACCTAGATATTCTCATAACTATGCTCAATTCTATCAATTGCTCGACAGTAATTCGTTTACCCACCGTAATACTTATGCTATCTTGAGAGAAGCCACTAGTGAAACCTATGGCCCCGGGTCTATTTTCCATCATATTAATCTTCCGTCAACAAGCTATTTCTATCTTCATGGTCTTGAGGTTCCTATTTATTTGTGTAGGTGCGTGGGACTCGAGCGTAGTCTCCTACTGGATTGATACCTTGGTTCTCAAAAACTGAGGGAAATACTTACGCTACTTTACTGCATCACCCTTTCCTCTTCAAGGGAAAACCAACGCAGTGCTCAAGAGGTAGCACTCTCTCGTGTTCTTGATTCGGCATGATCTTGATGTATCGCGAGCTTTGCTATTATAGTTTGATCTTATGATGTTTCTCCCCCTCTACTCTCTTGTAATGGATTGAGTTTTCCCTTTGAAGTTATCTTATCGGATTGAGTCTTTAAGGATTTGAGAACACTTCATGTATGTCTTGCATGTGCTTATCTGTGGTGACAATGGGATATTCACGTGATCTACTTGATGTATGTTTTGGTGATCAACTTGCGGGTTCAGTGACCTTGTCAACTTATGCATAGAGGTTGGCACACGTTTTCATCTTGACTCTCCGTTAGAAACTTTGGGGCACTCTTTGAAGTTCTTTGTGTTGGTTGAATAGATGAATCTGAGATTTTGTGATGCATATCGTATAATCATACCCGTGGATACTTGAGGTGACATTGGAGTATCTAGGTGACATTAGGGTTTTGGTTGATTTGTATCTGAAGGTGTTATTCTAGTACAAACTCTAGGATAGAATGAACGGGAAGAATAGCTTCGTGTTATTTTACTACGGTCTCTTGAATAGATCGATCAGAAAGAATAACTTTGAGGTGGTTTCGTACCCTACAATAATCTCTTCGTTTGTTCTCCGCTATTAGTGAATTTGGAGTGACTCTTTGTTGCATGTTGAGGGATTTTCATATGATCTAATTATGTTATCATTGTTGAGAGAACTTGCACTAGTGAAAGTATGAACCCTAGGCCTTGTTTCCTAGAATTGCAATACCGTTTTCGCTCACTTTATTACTAGTTACCTTGCTGTTTTTATATATTCAGATTACAAAAACCTATATCTACCATCCGTATTGCACCTATATCACCATCTCTTCGCCGAACTAGTGCACCTATACAATTTACCATTGTATTGGGTCTGTTGGGGACACAACAGAATCTTTGTTATTTGGTTGCAGGGTTGTTTGAGAGAGAACATCTTCATCCTACGCCTCCCATGGATTGATAAACCTTAGGTCATCCACTTGAGGGAAATTTGCTACTTTCCTACAAACCTCTGCACTTGGAGGCCCAACAACGTCTACAAGAAGAAGGTTGCGTAGTAGACATCAAGCGATTTCAGGCGCCGTTTCCAGGGAGGTTAGTGCTTGAAGGTATATCTTTACAGCTTGTAATCGAATATTTTAGTTTCTTGTTTTATCACTAGTTTATTCTATAAAAGAAAACTAGAAAAAATGGAATTGAGGGTGCCTCATATGCTTCATCTTTTTAATATCTTTCATGAAAATGATGGAAAGGAAAATTGTGTTCAAGTGCTAGAAGAAGAATGCATTAGAATGTTTGGCACTAAATCTTTGTATGATGAGCATGATTGTAATGTTGTTAGTACGAATTCCTTGAATATCCATGATGGTAATGATATGCAAAGCCACAAGCTTGGGGATGCTATGTTTGATGAAGATGATATTTTTAGTCCCCCAAGTTTTGATGAGAATATTTATTTTGATGATAGCATGCCTCCTATCTATGATGATTATTGTGATGACATGTATGCTATAAATAATAATGGTAACCATGAAACTTGTCATCTTGATTTCAATTTTCAATTAGATTATGCCTCACATGATAGTTATTTTGTTGAGTTTGCTCCCACTTCTATTCACGAGAAGAAATTTGCTTATGTGGAGAGTAATAAAATTCCTATGCTAGTGGCTCATGAAAAGAATGCTTTATGTGATAGTTATATTGTTGAATTCATTCATGATGCTAATGAAAAATTATTATGAGGGAGGAATATATGCTTGTAGGAATTGCAATAATATCAAGTTTCCTCTCTATGTGCTTAAAGTTTTAAAGTTATCCTTGTTTTGCCTTATTATGCTAGTTGATTATTGTTCTCATAAGTTGTTTGCCCACAAAATCCTTATGCATAGGAAGTGGGTTAGACTTAAATGTGCTAGTCATATTCTTATCTTTATGTTTCAATTCTTATCTTTTATGTGAGCATCATTGAAATCATCATTCCTAGCTAGGGGCGTTAAACGTTAGCCTCTGGCTAGGGGCAACCCAATTTTATTTTTGTTATTTGCTTTTTGCTCCTGTTTAGTAATAAATAATCTATCTAGCCTCTGGTTGGATGTGGTTTTATGTTTTAATAAATGTTTGTGCCAAGTAGAACCAATAGGATCTTCTTGGGTGATAGTTGTTTGATCTTGCTCAAAAAGACAGAAATTTTGTGCTCACGGAAATAATTGTTAAAATTCACCAGAACGTGTTAAAATGCTAATTCTTTTTGCAGAAGATAAATATACAAATTATCCAGGTTGTCCTAGTTTTTCCGAATTTTTGGAGTTCCAGAAGTATTCGAACAAATCAGATTTCTACAGATTGTTCTATTTTTGACAGATTCTGTTTTTCGTGTGTTGTTTGCTTATTTTGATGAATCTATGAGTAGTATCGGAGGGTATGAACCATAGAGAAGTTGGAATACAGTAGATATTACACCAATATGAATTTATAATGAGTTCATAACCATACCAAAAGTGGGGATTTATTTTCTTATACTAACGCTGCTTACGAGTTTTCTGTTGAGTTTTGTGTTGTGAAGTTTTCAAGTTTTGGGTAAAGATTCGATGGACTATGGAATAAGGAGTGGCAAGAGCCTAAGCTTGGGGATTCCCAAGGCACCCTAAGGTAATATTCAAGGACAACCAAGAGCCTAAGCTTGGGGATGCCTCGGATGGCATCCCCTCTTTCGTCTTCGTTCATCGGTAACCTTACTCGGAGCTATATTTTTATTCACCACATGATATGTGTTTTGCTTGGAGCGTCATTTTATTTCACTTTGTTTTTCTTGCTGTTTGAATAAAATCCCAAGATCTGAAATTACTAAATGTTAGAAAGTCTTCACATAGTTACATAATTATTCGACTACTCATTGTTCTTCACTTATATGTTTTGGAGTAGTTTGTCGTTTGCTCTAGTGCTTCACTTATATCTTTTAGAGTACGACGGTGGTTTTATTTTGAAGAAATAGATGAACTCTCATGCTTCACTTATATTATTTCGAGAGTCCTTTTAGAATAGCATGGTAATTTGCTTTGGTTATGAATTTAGTCCGAATATGATAGCCATCCAAGAGGGATATAATAAAAACTTTCATATAAGTGCATTGAATACTCTGAGAAGTTTGATGCTTGATGATTGTTTGGAGATATGAAGATGGTGATATTAGAGTCATGCTAGTAGAGTAATTGTGAATTTGAGAAATACTTGTGTTGGGTTTGCAAGTCCCATAGCATGCAAGTATAGTAACCAATGTGTAACAAATTTGAGGCATGAGGTGTTTCTTTGATTGTCTTCCTTATGAGTGGCGGTCGGGGACGAGCGATGGTCTTTTCCTACCAATCTATCCCCATAGGAGCATGCGCGTAGTGCTTGGTTTTGATTACTTGTAGATTTTTGCAATAAGTATATGAGTTCTTTATGACTAATGTTGAGCCCATGGATTATACGCACTCTCACCCTTCCACCATTGCTAGCCTCTCTAGTACCGCGCAACTTTCGCCGTTACCATAAACCCACCATTTACCTTCCTCAAAAACAGCCACCATACCTACCTATTATGGCATTTCCATAGCCATTCCGAGATATATTGCCATGCAACTTTCCACCATTCCATTTATTATGACACGCTCCGTCATTCTCATATTGCCTTGCATGATCATGTAGTTGACATCGTATTTGTGGCAAGGACACCATTCATGATTTTTCATACATGTCACTCTTGATTCATTGCCCATCCCGATACACCGTCGGAGGCACTCATATAGAGTCATATTTTGTTCTAGTATCGAGTTGTAATCCTTGAGTTGTAAATGAATAGAAGTGTGATGATCATCATTATTAGAGCATTGTCCCGTGTGAGGAAAAAAAAGAGAAAGGCCAAAAAAAAGATAAGGCCCAAAAAAATGAGAGAAAAAAAGAGAAGGGGAAATGTTACTATCCTTTTTCCACACTTTTGCTCGAAAGTAGCACCATGATCTTCATGATAGAGAGTCTCTTATTTTTTCACTTTCATATACTAGTGGGAATTTTTAATTATAGAACTTGGCTTGTATATTCCAACAATGGGCTTCCTCAAATGCCCTAGGTCTTCGTGAGCAAGCAAGTTGGATGCACACCCACTTAGTTTCTTTTGTTGAGCTTTCATACATTTATAGCTCTAGTGCATCCGTTGCATGGCAATCCCTACTCACTCACATTGATATCTATTGATGGGCATCTCCATAGCCCCTTAACACGCCTTGTTGATGTGAGACCATCTTCCTCTTTTTTGTCTTCTCCACAACCACCATTCTATTCCATCTATAGTGCTATGTCCATGGCTCGCGCTCATGTATTGTGTGAAAGTTGAAAAAGTTTGAGAATACTAAAGTATGAAACAATTGATTGTCTTGTCATCGGGGTTGTCCATGATTAGAGCATTTTGTGTGACGAAGAAGGAGCATGGCCAAACTATATGATTTTGTAGGGCTGAGCTTTCTTTGGCTATGTTATTTTGAGAAGACATAATTGCTTGGTTACTTTGCTTGAAGTATTATTATTTTTATGCCAATATTAAACTTTTGTCTTCAATCTTTCGAATCTTAACATTCATGCCACAATAAAGAAAATTACATTGATAAATATGCTAGGTAGCATTCCACATCAAAAATTCTGTTTTTATCATTTTCCTACTCGAGGACGAGCAGGAATTAAACTTGGGGATGCTTGATACGTCTCCAATGTATCTATAATTTTTTATTGTTCCATGCTATTATATTATCCATCTAGGATGTTTTATATGCATTCATATGCTATTTTATATGATTTTTGGGACTAATCTATTAACCTAGAGCCCCGTGCCAGTTTCTATTTTTTCCTTGTTTTTGAGTATCGCAGAAAAGGAATACCAAACAGAGTCCAATTAACCTGAAAATTCACGGAGATTGTTTTTGGACCAGAAGAAGCCCACGGAGTACCGGAGATGGACCAGAAGAGTCCCCAGGCCACCACGAGGGTGGAGGGCGCGCCCTACCCCCTGGGTGCGCCCCCTATCTCGTGGCCGCCTCGTGGACCCCCCTGACTTGTTCCCGACGCCAACACCTCTTATATATCCCCAAACTTCCAGAACATAACCTAGATCGGGAGTTCCGCCGCCGCAAGCCTCTGTAACCACCAAAAACCAATCGGGACCCTGTTCCGGCACCCTGCCGGAGGGGGGAACCATCACCGGTGGCCATCTTCATCATCCTGGCGCTCTCCATGACGAGGAGGGAGTACTTCACCCTCGGGGATGAGTGTATGTACCAGTAGCTATGTGTTTGATCTCTCTCTCTCTCTCTCTCTCTCTCTCGTGTTCTTGATTCGGCACGATCTTGATGTATCGCGAGGTTTGCTATTATAGTTGGATCTTATGATGTTTCTCCCCTCTACTCTCTTGTAATGGATTGAGTTGTCCCTTTGAAGTTACTTATCGGATTGAGTCTTTAAGGATTTGAGAACACTTGATGTATGTCTTGCATGTGCTTATCTGTGGTGACAATGGGATATTCACGTGATCTACTTGATGTATGTTTTGGTGATCAACTTGCAGTTCAGTGGCCTTGTGAACATATGGATAGGGGTTGGCACACGTTTTCGTCTTGACTCTCTGGTAGAAACTATGGGGCACTCTTTGAAGTTCTTTGTGTTGGTTGAATAGATGAATCTGAGATTGTGTGATGCATATCGTATAATCATACCCATGGATACTTGAGGTGACATTGGAGTATCTAGGTGACATTAGGGTTTTGGTTGATTTGTATCTTAAGGTGTTATTCGAGTACGAACTCTAGGATAGATCGAACGGAAACAATAGCTTCGTGTTATTTCACTACGGACTCTTGAATAGATCGATCAGAAAGAATAACTTTGAGGTGGTTTCGTACCCTACAATAATCTCTTCGTTTATTCTCTGCTATTAGTGACTTTGGAGTGACTCTTTGTTGCATGTTGAGGGATTGTTATGTGATCTAATTATGTTATCATTGTTGAGAGAACTTGCACTAGTGAAAGTATGAACCCTAGTCCTTGTTTCCTAGCATTGCAATACCGTTTTCGCTCACTTTTATTACTAGTTACCTTATCACCATCTCTTTGCCGAACTAGTGCACCTATACAATTTACCATTGTATTGGGTGTGTTGGGGACACAACAGACTCTTTGTTATTTGGTTGCAGGGTTGTTTGAGAGAGACCATCTTCATCCTACGCCTCCCACGGATTGATAAACCTTAGGTCATCCACTTGAGGGAAATTTGCTACTTCCATACAAACCTCTGCACTTGGAGGCGCAACAATGTCTACAAGAAGAAGGTTGCGTAGTAGACATCATGTAGCAGTGCTGCTAGTAGTATATAGTGATACTAGCAGATGTTAATTAAGTTAGGGAAGTACTGGCACTAGTAGATGTTATTTAAGATGTTTTTTAGTTAGGGCAGTTGGGTTTTGGTAGGTTAATTAGGTTAGTAGTGCTGCTAGTAGTAGTGGTATAGTAGGTTAATTAGGTGAAGTTAAATGAATAACCTAAATGAATGAAATTAGTAGTTAACTGAATTTTTTTTCCTTTCATCATTATAGAGCACTAAAGTTAACTGACATTTGTTCTATTAGTAGTTAAATGAATTTTCTTCTACACTTAGTTTTTGAATTAGCTTGTCAAATTTGGACATGTATATTTGGACATGTGGTTGCTCGTGCATATTTGGACATGTGTTGCGGTGTCGAAGATGGATATTTGAACACTGTTTCCAGGGAATGAAGCCGAGTGGCCTATGTTTTGCCAGAATGTTGATTCATTTCCGTTCCGGCAAATTTCAGGTGCTCGATTTGTTCACTTTTTAGCGAAGGTCATGCCGAAATTTTCCGTGAATTTCGGCATGACTTGTGCTACAAACTAGGACGTATCGGGTGCCCGGGATTTGCCGCGCCGGGAAGGAGTCAACATTCCTGCAAAACATAGGCTTTTTTATGTCATTATTCATTTTATTAGGTCTAGAATTAATTGAATAGATTTAATCGTAGGAAACATGGCTATCAACGATGAAGGACAGGGTTCTGGTGATTGCGACGACGTCTACCTGGCGGCAGACGAATTTTTGAGCCTTGCCGACAATCAACGGATGTTGTTGCTGGGCCCACCTGTCGCATCGAGGACTGATACTGACATGCAGACCAGCGATGAGACAGAGACCGGCGCCGACACCGGCGCCGAGACTTGCGGAGGTGGTCTAGAATCGAAAGTAAAGAGGCCACGGCGCCAAACCAGCTCATGACTACTAGACTGGTGGTCACGAAGATGGACGACGGCATATTTCAGCCAATAGCGCCCGAGGAAGCGCGATCGTGCTACGGCAATCAAATAGGATGCATCGTACGGACAACCGCCACCATCAACGATGAGAAACTACAGGTGCAGGACGTGCGCACGGTGTCGGAGACGGCGCCACGTGGAAGAAGTACTACCATGAGACCACGGAGGAGAGAAAGGAAAGACGGAGGTTAACTGAAGAAAACATCGACAAGAAGGTTGAGATTGCAGTTGAGAAGAATTCATCTGAGATAGTCGCAAGAACGGTAGCTGCCGCAAAACAGGTGGTTGTAGATATGTCTACTGCCTTGGTTCCGGCCGTTTTCAATTGGAGCAGGCAAAATCACGAAAAAAATGCAGCGCACTTTCCCCTTGCTTACTTCTTCGGGAGCAGCTCGACTAGCGTTGCACCAGCACCTGCACCTGCTCCTACACCTGCTCCAACCTACTCCCGCACCTATACCCGCACCGGCTCTGGCACCCGACGTGCTCAGCGGTGCTTCGTCTTTGGCTGAGCTCGATGCCCTCACGGTATCTGTCACACCGGCCCTCTTAATAAATGTATAATCTCCCGTTTCCGTTGCCCTTCGGATGTCTCACGTCGCAGACATGTCTTTGCAGGCCGACGTAACCCCATGCACCATATTGTACAACATCGGCGACTAGAAGGTGGACGTGGGGAAGGCGACGATAATGAAGCCGAAGGAACCATTGTTCCACGGCCGGCCGATCCCCCCGGGCATCTTCAAGGTTTCCGTGGCCAGTGTCAAACCGAGCCACGAGAATTTGGCTCCTCTGGTACTAGGGGGGATGACAACGAGACCCCGCGGCGGCTTGGTGATTGCAATGGGTGGGTCCTGTTGTCACCAAAGAGTCTGCTTCATCTCGAGGCGGCCGGGAGCACACCCACGAGCACGCAGTTAGGCATGAACATCAACACCCCACCTACCCAATTAGCGTCGGCTGTTGTGCTGGGTGATAGCGGACGGGGTGAGGAAGAGGCTCCATTAGTCATTGATGACGTCGCCATAGATGAGGACGAGGATGACGATGACACTGAACAGTATCTCAATACTGGCGCCTACTCAGGGTTTGAGCGTCATGAGTCGGTGCCTGAATTGCTGCCTCCGGAGGCTGAACGTATTATAGACGACCTTCCGGTAGCAAAGAAGCCTAGGAAGAGAGCGAGGAAAGGCAACAACAAAGCAGCTTCTATGATCCAGCCGCCTCAGCGGCCTCGGGTTCAAGACCGCATAGATATCCCCGGTGCGGCAAAATGGCATATCCCCGGTGAACCAGTCCTACCTAAAGCAGCACTAGGGGCCAGATTCGGCGATCTAAGGAGACTTCATGACGATGTGCTGCGGATAGAGAAAGGCCTCATCGGCTCGAAAAATCCAGGATACCCACTCTACGTGGTTAACATGTCGCGGCAATTCTCGTACATCCACACATTCCCCGCGGAGAAGTTCTTCCTTCGATTTGATTACATCTTCGACATGTTTCACTTGAAGAAGCTGGATTTTACGTTTGTCCGCCTTTATGCCTTGCACATGAACTACCTTATCGGGGTTGAGCAGATACCTCATATCTGTGTCGCTGACCTGTACTTCATCCACGAGGGCTTCTTGGGAGTCTGCGCAAAGCACGGTCAATACGCGAGGGAACACATCGTCAATTTCATGCTCGCCAATAAGGACAAGGAGGGGATTCTAGTGTCTTATCATCCCCTGTAAGTCATCCACGCGGATATCCTTCCTTCGGTTTCAATCATTCATTTGCACGGTGGAGGCTAATTAATTTGAGGTGTACTTATTTTGCGTAGCGGCGGGCGCTCCGTCCTCATCATCCTCTACCCCCGATGCTCCCACGCTCTTTACTTGGACTCGTCGAAGAACATTAACAAAAAGGATTACACCCAGATCAAGTCTGTTCTCAACAGTGCTATGTTTTACTATGGCGCACGGGGTGGAGAGGTCAAGCACAAGAAGAAAAGGGACGGCAGGCCCACCTTCGGCCATAAGACCGACTTCCACTGCATCCAACAACTTAGTGATTCTCTTAATGATGGATTCTATGTCCTACACCACATGCTAGAGTACAGACGGGATCACCAGAAGCTTCGCATGTCACCTAGATCGGGCGATGCCCATATTCTGCAATGGGAAAAGAACTTAGGAGATATCGAGGATCATCGACTTCGAGCTGAGTTCTATCAGATCCAGCGCGAACTTGCCCAAATCATCATGAAGGAGGTCGTCGAAAAAATAGGGATGTTCTACGAAGAAGGACAAATGTCGCGGGAAGACGTCCGAACACGCGTAGCCGTTGAGCGTCTCGACCTGAAGCCTTTCACTAGGCTCGGGGACTATCTCCCTGACTTGGATGGATGGCACGACATGTTGGAGTGACTGTCGATATATGACAATGTGTCCATTTAGTTCATACTTTCTGAATGACGAAACTTTGAGTTATGCACGACGAAACTTTATTTGTGATGTAATTAAACCGTCCTCCTCGAATAGCGAAGATCACTTTGGTTAGGGCATTTTGGGTACGTTGAACTTTGTTACTTATGCTTATGAATTGTTGCTTTTATTTTTGCCAAGTCTGTCTTTTTCTGTTGGTCAACTATGTATGTTGCATATCATCGACTCATGTGACGATGCAGGTGCATAGATCATCGATGACGAAGAAGTGCAACGCCAAGAGTATACGATAAGTGGACGGAGTGTCAGGCCCAGGTGTACCGGTTTCCGGTTTCTGAGCGACAACCAATAGTTAGTTTAGGTTCACGCTAATGCGAGAGAGGGATATGAACTCATGTACTGCATAGTTCTGCTCATAGTGATAGCTCTTCTCGCGTATATCATTGTTTAGATGGATGACGATGTAGTTGCAAGTAATCAAGACTTGTATCGCTATTTTTGAGATAATGACGAGAGACCACTTTGTGTTGGATGATGATTATGATGATCACATGATTTGATGCTATGATTACATTTGTATGTGTATGATGTGCTAAAGATTATTGTATAAAGCCTGTTCAAATACAAAACAAATATGCAGAAAAAAAACAAAAACTAATAAAACTAATAGTAGCGAGGGGAAAAAGTTAGCAGCAGCGTGCTCTTACTAGTAGCGCGCCCAAGTTAAGAGCGCTGCAGCTATTAGCAGTAGCGCATTGAACTAAAGCTTGCTGCTGCTAGCCATGTATAGCAGTAGCGTGGGGCAGAACGCGCTACTGATAGATGTTAGCTGTAGCGTCGTATCAGTAGCGCGGTACCCCGCGCTACTGCTAGGCTTTTCCCTAATAGTGTTACCATACCACTCTGGTGCGGATCTTACTCTGCTTGACCTACAAGGTTCGGTAGTAACTTGATCAGAAGTTTCATGATCATTATCATTAGCTTCCTCACTAATTGGTGTAGGAATCATTGGAACTGATTTCTGTGATGAACTACTTTCCAATAAGGGAGTAGGTACAATTACCTCATCAAGTTCTACTTTCCTCCCACTCACTTCTTTTGAGAGAAACTCCTTCTCTAGAAAGGATCCATTCTTAGCAATGAATATCTTGCCTTCGGATCTGCGATAGAAGGTGTACCCAACAGTCTCCTTTGGGTATCCTATGAAGACACATTTCTCCGATTTGGGTTCGAGCTTATCAAGTTGAATCTTTTTCACATAAGCATCGCAACCCCAAACTTTAAGAAACGACAATTTGGGTTTCTTGCCAAACCACAATTCATATGGTGTCGTTTCAATGGATTTAGATGGTGCCCTATTTAACATTAACGCAGTCGTCTCTAAAGCATAACCCCAAAACGATAGCAGTAAATCAGTAAGAGACATCATAGATCGCACCATATCTAATAAAGTGCGGTTACAGCGTTCGGACAAACCATTACGCTGTGGTGTTCCGGGTGGCGTGAGCTGTGAAACTATTCCGCATTGTTTCAAATGAAGACCAAACTCGTAACTCAAATATTCACCTCCATGATCAGATCGTAGAAACTTTATTTTCTTGTTACGATGATTTTCCACTTCACTCTGAAATTCTTTGAACTTTTCAAATGTTTCAGACTTATGTTTCATTAAGTAGATATACCCATATCTGCTCAAATCATCTGTGAAGGTCAGAAATAACTGTACCCTCCACGAGCCTCAACACTCATCGGACCGCATACACCAGTATGTATTATTTCCAACAAGTCTGTTGCTCGCTCCATTGTTCCGGAGAATGGAGTCTTAGTCACCTTGCCCATGAGGCATGGTTCGCAAGCATCAAGTGATTCATAATCAAGTGATTCCAAAAGCCCATCAGCATGGAGTTTCTTCATGCGCATTACACCAATATGACCTAAACGGCAGTGCCACAAATAAGTTGCACTATCATTATTAAACGTGAATCTTTTGGTTTCAATACTATGAATATGTGTATCACTACTATCGAGATTTAGTAAAAATAGACCACTCATCAAGGGTGCATGACCATAAAAGATATTACTCATATAAATAGAACAACCATTATTCTCGGATTTAAATGAATAACCGTCTCGCATCAAACAAGATCCAGATAAAATGTTCATGCTTAACACTGGCACCAAATAACAATTATTCAGGTCTAAAACTAATCCCGAAGGTAGATGTAGAGGTAGCGTGCCGACGGCGATCACATCGACTTTGGAACCATTTCCCACGCGCATTGTCACCTCGTCCTTAGCCAATCTTCGCTTAATCCATAGCCCCTGTTTCGAGTTGCAAATATGAGCAACAGAACCAGTATCAAATACCCAGGCGCCACTGCGAGCATTAGTTAAGTACACATCGATGACATGTATATCAAATATACCTTTCACTTTGCCATCCTTCTTATTCGCCAAATACTTGGGGCAGTTCCGCTTCCAGTGACCAGTCCCTTTGCAGTAGAAGCACTCAGTCTCAGGCTTAGTTCCAGACTTGGGCTTCTTCACTTGAGCAGCAACTTGCTTGCCGTTCTTCTTGAGTTCCCCTTCTTCCCTTTGCCCTTCTTCTTGAAACTAGTGGTCTTGTTAACCATTAACACTTGATGCTCCTTGTTGATTTCTACCTCCGTAGCTTTTAGCATTGCGAAGAGATCGGGAATTGTCTTGTTCATCCCTTGCATATTATAGTTCATCACGAAGCTTTTGTAGTTTGGTGGCAGTGATTGAAGAACTCTATCAATGACACTATCATCAGGAAGATTAACTCCCAGTTGAGTCAAGTGGTTGTGGTACCCAGACATTCTGAGTATGTGCTCACTTACAGAACTATTCTCCTCCATTTTGGAGCTGTAGAACTTATTGGAGACTTCATATCTCTCAATCCGGGCATTTGCTTGAAATGTTAACTTCAACTCCTGGAACACCTGATATGCTCCATGATGTTCAAAACGTCGTTGAAGTCCTGGTTCTAAGCCGTAAAGCATGGCACACTGAACTATCGAGTAGTCATCAGCTTTGCTCTGCCAGGCGTTCACAACGTCTGGTGTTGCTCCTGCAGCGGGTCTTGCACCTAGCGATGCTTCCAGGAAGTAATTCTTCTGTGCAGCAATGAGGATAATCCTCAAGTTACGGACCCTGTCCGTGTAGTTGCTACCATCATCATTCAACTTAGCTTTCTCTAGGAACGGATTAAAATTCAATGGAACAGTAGCACGGGCCATTTATCTATAACAACATATACATGCAAAATACTATCAGGTACTAAGTTCATGATAAATTAAAGTTCAATTAATCATATTACTTAAGAACTCCCACTTAGATAGACATCCCTCTAATCATCTAAGTGATCACGTGATCCATATCAACTAAACCATGTCCGATCATCACGTGAGATGGAGTAGTTTTCAATGGTGAACATCACTATGTTGATCATATCTACTATACGATTCACGCTCGACCTTTCGGTCTCAGTGTTCCGAGGTCATATCTACATATGCTAGGCTCGTGAAGTTTAACCCGAGTATTTTGCGTGTGCAAAACTGGCTTGCACCCGTTGTATGTGAACGTAGAGCTAATCACACCCAATCATCACGTGGTGTCTCGGCACGACGAACTGTCGCAACGGTGCATACTCAGGGAGAGCACTTGTACCTTGAAATTTAGTGAGAGATCATCTTATAATGCTACCACCGTACTAAGCAAAATAATATGCATAAAGGATAAACATCACATGCAATCAATATAAGTGATATGATATGGCCATCATCATCTTGTGCCTTTGATCTCCATCTCCAAAGCACTGTCATGATCACCATCGTCACCGGCTTGACACCTTGATCTCCATCGTACCATCGTTGTCGTCTTGCGAACTATTGCTTCAATGACTATCGCTACCGCTTAGTGATAAAGTAAAGCAATTACATGACGATTGCATTTCAGACAATAAAGCGACAACCATAAGGCTCCTGCCTGTTGCCGATAACGGTTACAAAACATGATCATCTCATACAACAATTTATATCTCATCACGTCTTGACCATATCACATCACAACATGCCATGCAAAAACAAGTTAGACGTCCTCTACTTTGTTGCTGCAAGTTTTACGTGGCTGCTACGGGCTTCTAGCAAGAACCGTTCTTACCTATGCATCAAAACCACAATGATTTTTCGTCAAGTGTGCGATTTTAACCTTCAACAAGGACCGGGCGTAGTCGAACTCGATTCAACTAAAGTTGGAGAAACAGACACCCGCCAACCACCTGTGTGTGAAGCACGTCGGTAGAACCAATCTCATGAATGCGGTCAGGTAATGTCGGTCCGGGCCGCTTCATCCAACAATACCGCCGAATCAAAGAAGACGTTGCTGGTAAGTAGTATGACTATTATCGCCCACAACTCATTGTGTTCTACTCGTGCATATACCATCTACGCATAGACCTGGCTCGGATGCCACTGTTGGGGAACGTAGTATTTCAAAAAAAATCCTACGATCATGGAAGATCTTTCTAGGAGAAGCATAGCAACAAGCGAGGAGATTGTGTCCACGTACCCTCGTATGCTGAAAGCGGAAGCGTTTAGTAACGCGGTTGATGTAGTCGAATGTCTTCGCGATCCAACGGATCAAGTACTGAACGCACGGCACCTCCGCGATCTGCACACGTTCAGCTTGGTGACGTCCCTCGAACTCTAGATCCAGCTGAGGCCGAGGGAGAGTTCCGTCAGCACGACGGCGTGGTGACAGTGATGATGAAGTTACCGGCGCAGGGCTTCGCCTAAGCACTGCAACGATATGACCGAGGTGTGTTTCTGTGGAGGGGGGCACTTCACACGGCTAAGAGAAACTTTGGTGTGTCTTTGGGGTGCCCCCCTCCCACGTATATAAAGGGGGGAGGGAGGAGGAGGCCGGCCAAGGGGAGGAGGCGCGCCAGGGGGGGGGGCAATCCTACTCCAAGTAGGATTCGCCCCCCCTTCCTATTCCAACAAGGAGAAGGGGGAAGGAGAGGGAGGAGAGAAGGAAAGGGGGGCCGACCCCCCTAGTCCAATTTGGTTTGGGCTGGGGGGGGGGGGCCCACCTTGGCCTTCCTCCTCTCTTCCACCAATAGGCCCATGAGGCCCAATAACCCCCCGGGGGTTCCGGTAACCCCCCGGTACTCCGGAAATTACCCGATACACCTCGGAACTATTCTGGTGTTTGAATATAGTCTTCCAATATATCAATCTTTATGTCTCGACCATTTCAACATTCTTCGTCATGTCCGTGATCTCATTCAGGACTCCGAACTACCTTCGGTACATCAAAACACATAAACTCATAATATCGATCGTCATCGAACGTTAAGCGTGCGGACCCTACGGGTTCGAGAACTATGCAGACATGACCGAGACACGTCTCCGGTCAATAACCAATAACGGAACCTGGATGCTCATTTGGGCTCCCACATATTCTACGAAGATCTTTATCGGTCAAACCGCATAACAACATACGTTGTTCCCTTTGTCATCGGTATGTTATTTGCCCAAGATTCGATCGTCGGTATCTCAGTACCTAGTTCAATCTCGTTACCGCTAAGTCTCTTTACTCGTTCCGTAATGCATTATCCCGTAACTAACTCATTAGTCACAATGCTTGCAAGGCTTATAGTGATGTGCATTACCGAGAGGGCCCAGAGATACCTCTCCGACAATCGGAGTGACGAATCCTAATCTCGATCTATGCCAACTCAACAAACACCATCGGAGACACCTGTAGAGCATCTTTATAATCACCCAGTTACGTTGTGACGTTTGATAGCACACAAAATATTCCTCTGGTATTCGGGAGTTGCATAATCTCATAGTCATAGGAACATGTATAAGTCATGAAGAAAGCAATGGGAACATACTAAATGATCAAGTGCTAAGCAAACGGAATGGGTCAAGTCAATCACATCATTCTCTAATGATGTGATCTCGTTCATCAAATGACAACTCATGTCTATGGCTAGGAAACTTGACCATCTTTGATTAACGAGCTAGTCTAGTAGAGGCATACTAGGGACACTTTGTTTTGTTTCTGTATTCACACATGTATCAAGTTTCCGGTTAATACTCTAGCATGAATAATAAACATTTATCATGATATAAGGAAATAAAATAATAACTTTATTAATGCCTCTAGGGCATATTTCCTTCATGAAGATAATCACTAAGTAGTGTAGATCTCACTCTTATGTTGCTTCTCACAACCTTGTGTTAATTAAAAACACATTGAAGGTAATCATCACATGATGGTGTAGATCTCGCAGTTGTGAACGAAATTAATTCGTTCCATAATGCAGTCCATAAGTTGTGTGCAAAATTGAAGGTAGTCACTATGTCAGAAAGACATAATATAGACCTCACAATAGCATTGGATAATCTGCAATTAAGCAGTAGATACCATTTGTCGATTACCTTATGACAAATGTAAATTTGACATAGTCAGGCAGTGTCATACACTTCACTACCTCATGTTTCCAAACTTGCAAGCAAATTCCATATTTTATGCGAATAATGGAATCAACATATTGCTTTGCAGCAGTATTACTCATGTAATACAAATAAATGCAGAAGTATAAACATACTTGTACAACACATATGAAAACTTTGGGGCCTCAAATGGTCATTTTACATGACGTAAATTATGCGTAATCACTATTATGCAATTCAGCAAGACCTGATGGTCTATGATGTATATTTTATCTGAAGCCTGAGGCATAAAACGCAAATAACATCAACCTTACGGTTAAAGCGCTGAAAATAGCAAGCCCAATGGCTTTGATAAAGTCCAAGGAGCCCGATCGCTCTACTGTAATTTTAAATAAGCCGTAGGGCTAAACCGCAAGTCTCAATAAGCTTGGGTCTCAACATAAAATTACAGGGACTTGTACAGGATTATCAAATAATCCAGAGGCTGATTTGCAAAATCGCCAGAGATAGGATTTCTCATCCTTCTCGCGTGCGGTTATTACTCCCTCTTTGGAATAACCGCCTCCGTCGGTTGGAACCTGTGCGCCCCCGTGGTGGTGTGCCACCGCCCACCGCCGGCCGGGCCTTGCACCGGTCCCTAATTCCCGTCGGTTTGACCATACGCTAGTCCTGCTCGTTACCGGCTGGGCCTTGCGCTGGACAAAGGGGCAGTGGTACCGCGCGCCGGAAAGCGCCGCCGCTCTACTGGATGCTACGCCCGAGGCCCCTGCCGCGCGCCACGCGGGCAACTGCCTGCGCGTCGTAATTGACGGTCACTGGCAGTCGCGCAGGTCTCCATTGGCCGCTGTCTCCACATCGGAGCCGTGGGCCACAACCACCTCCTCATTGGTTTGGTCGTCTCCGGACGCCGGCCGAGGCCGCGCTTGTAGGAGCGGAACCAAGGACGCCTCCGTCCGCCAAGAAACGCGTTGCTTCGTTGCCGGCCGTGAATACCAAGCATGCTGCATGCCGAAGATCGCGTCGCTTCCATGTACGGCGTGGAGGACGTCCTTCGACTTATGCGTGAGCCCTAAGGGCAACTGCTGCATGCGTGCTCGTCGAGGACGCTGTGCCGAATGGATAGATGCCATCGCCAGTTATTCCATTTCGATTGTTCCTGTGCATACGTTTAATCCAATCGAATAATTTTAAGGTCATTGATTAAACACAAGAGGACAATACCCAAATCTGTGTGGAAATAAGCCGTGCTCCTGTTGATCTTCAGAGCAGCGTCTGGCCATGGCACGGGAAGGCATCGCCGTGAGTGTTTAACGGAACCGCGGTTGAAAATTCCTCCAGATTCCTACTCGGAGTAGCAATCGGTGTCTCCATGCTTTGGATCCGCTTGAGTAGTATATGCATAAGATCAATAGAAATTTCACAATAGTGATTAGTAGATCTTAATTGCATGAGCAACTTTCTCCTAATCAATTCATTGTACGGATGCATGTAAGCGGAGAATCCTTGTCTTTTTATGGACTGTACTATTCCCATCGCATGCATGCGTGGGCATCCTGTCGCCGCGACTGATGTCGTCCACGCCTCCACGACGGGATGGGCACCGCCTCGTGTCTTCCTGCCATCGCCGATGCCACACAAAGATCCGCGAGACGTGAGGCCGCTGCTTTGCCTCGCGCGGAAGTGCGCTTCCCCGTTGCCGTTGCCTGTAACCGTTGTTTTCTCGCCGACTCCGCCATGCATCTGCACCACCGTGCGTAGCCGGAATCTCGCCGCCAACACGCGCTATACGACACCGCCGTCTCGCCTTTTTTTTTCTCTCACGGTAGAGATTATGTGCTGATAACGTATTGTAATATCAAAGTAATACAAATGATTCTCTTAAAGTGGGCGACCCACTGATATACATGCTAAAGGGGTGTGTTGGGGAGACATCTCTTTTCCAACAGACACGACATCCCTCCCATACAATTGATCACATGTTTTTATTTTCTCAACAGGATCCTCTATGCATAGAGGAGAGAAATCAGGTAAGCTACGGTGCAAGCTAGTGCAAAATGGAGAAGAAAAGTCAGGGACACGGTACACAATTACTGTTCACAGAAATAAATCTAAAATTAATTTTATTGCATCATAATTTTGTTTGTATGTAATTTTTATAAATGTATGCAGTAGATTTGTTCAAATCATTTTAGTCTTAATCCTATGGATGTGAAGAAGGAAAGTCAGGGTTATTGTAGCTTACATGACTTCTCTTCTTCATGTCACGCCATTTCCACAAAAGTTAGGCATTCAAATAAATATATTAGAATTTTTATAAATTATAAAGGCAGCTAAAACATGGTTTTGGCCCCTGTTTTAATTGTTTTAGGATAAATAAATATTTCCAAAAATGTTGGTTGCTGTTTGTTAAAAGGACCGTGGTAACTTCCGCACGTAGGGGGTGGTAACTTCCGCACGTAGGGGATTTAGCAACAGATCCGGACGATAGCTTCACTTCAATATTATGCATGCATGCAAACCCCAGAGGAGCTCTCTATAATCATATTCACGTGTATTTGCAATAGTCAATCTCATGCAACCATGCAACCATGCATATAGGACAAAATTGATGACATTATCAAATATTCTCTTCAATCTTCAAATTCAAAATGTTATGTAGCTAAAACCGTCGCTCCGATTGAAGAACTGTTTTCACATAAAATATTCGTCGCGACCAGACCTTAGAAACAAGATCTCATGTTGGTATGTTTCGCCGACTTTTTTGGGGTCAAAAGTTACACTAGTAGAAAAAGGGCCTATTGTCCCGGTTGGTAAGGGCCTTTTGTCCCGGTTTTTGAACCGGGACTAAAGGGTCGTTACTAATGCCCTAACCCTTTAGTCCCGGTTCTTACACGAACCGGGACAGATGGGCCTCCACGTGGCCGGTGCGGTGAGCCCAGGCAGGAGGGCCTTTGGTCCCGGTTGGTGGCACTAACCGGGACCAATAGGCATCCACCCGTCAGCATTTCAGTGGCTGGGGTTTTTGTTTTTTTTGAAGGGGGGTGGGGGGTTTGGGGGGTTAATTTAGGTGTTTCATATATTGTGTTAGCTAGATAATTAATAGAGAGAAGTGTCCTCTCTTATCTCCGTGCTTGGTCGACGCTACGTACTATATACGTATGGAGAGGACTAGACACGCTAGCTAGTAATTAAATGAAGGAAACAGAAGATCGTCATGAACATATGCATACAAAGAGAAGTGATATCGACCACCTCTCCTTCTCCGAGAGATTGGTCGAACAACAAGTTCTTGTATATCTATCCGACACTACCGGCTACATATATACAATAATTATCTCTTACAATATAATCTCCTAATTAAATTGTAAGAACACAGGGTCCACATAGTATTTTCCGTTTTCAGCGATCACGTGGTCAAGGAAGAATGCCGCCAATTCCTCTTGAATTGCTCGCATACGATCTGGTGCTAGGAGTTCATCCCGCTTCCGAAACATATATATATGAATAAATGAAACTCAACACAAATGATGGTAATAAAAAAATTGTGAATATTATTGCTTACGCACTTCATATTGTTCGTCAGAGTAGCCCCGCTCACAGGTCGTGTAGCGGATGGACTCGCAAACGTAGTATCCACTGTAATTATTCCCGGGTTTCTGCCACAACCACTTTACAAGAAATAGAGGTCAATCAAACTGATAAGCAAGCATGCTAAATGGTATTGATGAAACAAGCGCTTGAATCACTAGGAGATGCGCGGAACATGCTACTATAGTACCTACTTTCGGGTGTTTAAATTGCAGCTTCTTCGGCAGTCCCGGAGCTTTTTTGGTGAATTTTCTCCAAACCCTGCCAGACAAAGAAAACAATTACTTGATATCAGGAAATGAACAAAGTTGCTGATATGGTGGATAATGATCGATTTAACTTACTTCTCGAGCATTTGAGTCATGTCCGCATAGTCCTGGGGATCTTTTCGTCTCGAGTCTAAGACGGTTACTACTCCCTGCTCAAGCTTAATCTCTAGGAGAATATAGTGGAAGCTGCGCACGCATGTATAAGTCAACAATTACATTACTATAACCTGGACTAATAAGGGAACCGAATATGCACAAGACAGTAACACTCACTTGAAATTGTAAGGAAAGAGTATTATATCTTTGTTTTCATTTATTACCAATGATCGTAGCAAGTTGGCCTCGGTATATTCGGCATGATATTTAACCTCAGTTGCATCTATGAGATTTGTGTTAATGAACCCAATATCACTGATTTGTCTTTTCTTCAATTCGGCGATCTTCAATCTGCATAATATAGTGAGGCTAATTATAAATACATGCAATGATAGAGCTGACCTATATAGAGAGACTTAATAACAGAAGTAGTACTACTTACAAACAGTAGCAAGTGACCGTTGATTTATCGAGGGCCTTTTGATTGAAAAACTGGAAGAACTCCTCAAATGGAACATTCAACAGTTCAATTCCAACGAGGTCATGCTCCGGTTTAACTCTCAGCGTCAAAGTATCCCTCCCCCCAGACTCTCTGCAGGTTTTCATGTACCAATCATGTAATCTTCGCATCATCGTTGTTAGAGATATTTCATCTTTTACGAGAGGCTTCCTGTAATGGTATTTGTGTTTGTCCACCTCCAAGATATCATAATGTACATCGTCGGGCAGGTAATCTCCAAGATTGCTATAACCGGGCACCATCCTCGGATCATTAGCGACGATGTCGCTAGACACCTTGAGCGGGGGGCACGATTGGTTCGCTTGTTCGCCGAGCTGGGCAATTTTTTTCCTAGCTCGTCGTTCTTTTAACCTTTGATCACTGACAGTACTTTCCGACCGCTCCGCTTCGGCAAATGTCTTTGCAATAATGCGCTCATAGTTGCCTTTCGGCGGAGACTTTGGTGGTTTTATCAGGGCAGCCAGAGTGTGCTTCGCTTTCACCGGATCTACGTTCTCCTCCAGAGGTGGATGTTTATTTGCTTTCACCCCTTCAAAGAAGTTTTTCACTTCGGCTCGCACGATCTTCCTGGTTTTCTCCTCGGTCCTCTCGTATGGTAACTTCTCTGGAGTCTTCGGAGAAGGACCGAATATGTATTGCCTCCCGCCTCTAGCTGTACAGCTAGACGCCGGCAGAGCAAACGGAGTGGCTGCGGCTGTCTTCTTTCCTTGCTTACGAGGCGTCGGAGAAGGACTACGACGCGCCAGAGCAGCCGGAGCGGCGGCGGGTCTCTTCCGCCCGTGCTGACGAGGCGGAGAAGGAGGAGGCTGGCTGCTCTGGCGCGCCGGCGCAAGCGGAGAAGGAGGCGGAGTGCCGCCACGCACCGGAGAAGGAGGCTAAGTGCCCTGATCACTCACCGGAGGAGGAGGTGGAGTGCCGCCACACGCCGGAGAAGGAGGCTGAGTGCCCTGATCACTCGCCGGAGGAGGAGGCAGAGTGCCTTTACACGTCGGAGGCGTCCAGTTCAGAAGGTTGATGAGCTCCTTCCGCCATAGGCATGGAGTCTTCACAGTAGAACCCAGCCGAGTCTCCCCTTCACCGGTAGGGTGGTCAAGCCGGAGGTCCTCAAATCCCTCCGTTATTTCATCCACCATCACCCTAGCATATCCTTCTGGAATCGGCCGGCAGTGGTAGGTTGCGCCGGGTTCAGGAGGTAAAACAGAGCCAATAGCCGCCTTGACTTTGAAGTTTTGCCATTGTGTCATAAGGTGGCAATGTTGAGACTCCGTGATAGCATCCACGGGGTAGCTAGCAGGAGCCGTCAACACATGCTCCGGCTGAAGCAGCTCGGTGGAAGCCACGCTGCTTCTCCGCTGAGATGGCGGGGTAGTTTTGGCATGTCGATTGGCGTCTCGTTCCTCTAGAGCTTGAACCCTTTCGTGCAGCTTCTGAATTCGGGTCTGCTCTACTTTTTTCCTCCTCTCCTGGCTTTTGTAACCGCCTGCGTCCGGAAGTCCAGCCTTCCACGGAACGGAGCCTGGCGTGCCTCGTGTCCGTCGAGGGTGCTCAGGATTCCCGAGGGTCATTGTGAGCTCGTCGTTCTCTCTGTCTGGAACGAACTTCCCTTGCTGCGCTGCATCGATATGGTGCTGAAGCCTCTTGACTGGTATTCTCATTTGCTTGTCCGTCCAAACGCACCTCCCTGATACAGGGTCCAATTTTCCGCCAGCCCCGAAGAACCAAGTCCGGCAACGGTCCGGCCAGTTCATTGTCTCTGGTTTGACCCCTTTATCAAGCAGATCATTCTCAGCCTTGGCCCACTTAGGCCGGGCTTTGAGGTAGCCACCTGACCCCGTGCGATGGTGAAGCTTCTTCTTCGCAGCATTCTTCTTGTTTGTCGCTGACATCTTCTTACTCTTTTCCGATGTCTTGTGGGCCACAAATGCGGGCCAGTGATCTCTGATCTTCTCATACTGGCCGATGAATTTTGGTGTCTCTTCTTTGTCGACAAACGTTTTTAGCTTATTCTTCCACCTCCTGAATAGGTCTGCCATCTTCTTAAGAGCATGAGACTTGATTAATTGCTCTTTAACTGGCTTCTCCGGATCCTCCTCTGGTGGTAGGGTGAAATTTGCCTTCAGCTCAGTCCAAAGATCATCTTTCTGCATATCATTGACATAAGACACCTCAGGGTCTTCCTTCTTAGGCTTATACCATTGTTGGATGCTTATCGGGATCTTGTCCCTAACAAGAACCCCGCACTGAGCGGCAAATGCTTCCTTTGTCCGGATGGGTTCAATCGGTTAGCCGTCGCGCGTGATTGCTGTGATCTCAAACCTTTCATCCGAGCACAACTTTCTCTTCGGGCCTCGTCTCTTTACCGAAGTTGTGCTCGATCCGGAGGGCTAGAAAAAAGAAGTAAGATGAGAGTTAATTAATATGTGTACATACCAAAACAATGAATGCATCAATTAGCTAGTCAGCACAGGCTTAACTAATATATTTACATGGCCGGACTCTGTTCGGTCACCGGAGCCGTCACCACGGGCTCCTTCTTGCACCTGCATTGGGTCACCGAAGCCATCATAATCATGTCTTTCCTCCTCCACTCTTCGATCACCGTAGCCTGCTTCTTCACCCTGTTGTTCCAGACCATCATTGTCGTTAAGATACGACAAGATATCACCTCCGGCTAAGATTATGTCCCCCAACACCTCTTCTGCTTCCTCATCTCGTCCGTTCTCCATTGTTTCTGCAAATATTACAACATGGCAATTATTACGCAAACATGACAGCAGGTGTCCTTGGCAACGCTTCAAGGGTAGGGGCACGGCGGGAGGGGGTAGGAGACCGACATCGTTTTTTTCTAGGGTTTGGGTGTCCTCGAGAGTTTTGGTTAAGCGAGAGGGCCGAGGGGGTGCTCCCGTGGTATAAGTTATCACGGTCGAAGTTATCCGGGTGGGGGTTATATCGACAACGACGACATACATACATGGGAAAATAATGTTATCGAGGAGGGGGTAGGTCGGACCCCCCCTCGTGTTGAAGTTATCGGGACACGGGGTATATCGACAACGACATATCCGATAAAAAATAAGAAGAAGAAGAAGAAATAAAAAGAGGAGAAGAAGATATTAATAGAGGAGAAGATTGAAGAAAAAAGGAAGAAATAAAAAGAGGAGAAGAAGAAAGGAATAGAGGAGAAGATCGAAGAAAAAAAGAAGAAAAAAAAGAGGAGAAGAAGAATGGAATAGAGGAGAAAAAGAAAAAATAGATTCTATTTTTTCTTCTTCTCCTCTATTCCTTTCTTCTTCTCCTCTTCTTTTTCTTCTTTTTTCCTCTTCTTTTTTATTTCTCCTCTTCTTCCTCTCCTCTTCTTCTCCTTTCTTCCTCTTCTTATTTTCGTTTTTCCTCTCCTTCTTTTTCTTCTTCTTTTTCCTAGCTAGATATATAAAACTTTTCTAAAAATGTAACTTTTGCATATATAAAACTTTTCCAAGGATCATCATTTCTCATATATATCCATCTATAGCCACATACATATATAAATGGAAAAAATGCTATGAACAAAAATACATATATACTTGGTAAATATTCTATGAACATCGTTTCTCATATATATCAATGCATACATCCATGGATCATCATTGCTCATATATCCATAGTCATATATAAAAACTTTTTGTATATGAACAAAAAAACATTTTTTGACATATTTAGCACATTCTAAATTTTCCTAACTCTTTTACATCCACAAAAATTACTCCAACTTCATGACAGTACCCACACTCCATTTCACCAAAAACCTTCTGATCCATAGTTCAAAATTTCAAATTTCATTCAAATGAAATTTGAACCAGATTCAAATTCCTTGCTGAAAACCTATTCTAACCAATCCAAAAATTCTGAAATTTTGCCATTACCTTTGTCTTGCATCAGTACCTCACCACAAAATATCATAAATTCTAAAAATGCCCAAATCCATCTAGCATTTGATCAAACGCCCTCTATATGCATTGTTCATATCTGTAAAAAAAATCAGAAATTTCAGAAATTTGGACAGCGTCTTGCTGCTGCTCCACTCCTTCTCCTCTCCTCTCCTTCTCCTCTCCTTCTGCTCTTCAATGCGTCGGGGCCGGCCGCGACCATGGAGCAGGGGCAGAGAGCAAGGGGCACTCGGGCGCAAAAGCGGCGCTCGATCGGGACCATGGGAAAGGGGGGCTCACTTCGAGGGGGGCGGCGATGGCAGGAGTCCGGCGACGAGGACGGCGGGCTCGGGGCAGCACGCGGTGACGGGGACGGCAGTCTCGGGATGTGTGACACCCAAGTTTTTATTTGGATTTTTCAAAAGATTTTTATTTGACTTGAGGGGAGTGATTTAAATTTTTCTTCAAGAGAACTCTCCCTCTCAAATAATTTTCTTTATGGCAAAAGTTTTATTTGGATTCACCCAAGATCTGTCTTTGGTCTTGGAGGTTCTTGCTTTTCATTTGGACTCAAGACAAAATGTCTTTCATTTGGGGAAAATAACTTTTGAAAATCTTTTTGAAAATGCACTATGGCTTTTGGAAAAATCCTTTGCCACTTTCAACAATTCCTTCTTGCCATGGCCTTAGTGCAAATCCTCTCTCCTAACCCTTCCCTCACCTTTGGATCATGATTTGCATCAAATCCAGCAAGTTGAACCTCCCCATGTGATTATTTCCATTTAAATCTTATTCAAACAAAATTCTGCCTTCTCTTCTAGCACTTGGAGATTTACAAAGGAACTCCACTTTCTGTCTTGTTTTTTGCCCCCAAACCAACTTCCCCTCCTAGTCCTTTGAACCCTCAACCAAGATCCATGAAGATCCACTGGTCTTCAGTTCAAATTTTTCAAACTACACTTGCTGCAAGTTTGGACCAGATTTGCCAAATTTGGTGAAATTCATTCAAAACCTTCTCCAAAAATTCCAAGTAAAATCAGGCAGCCTCTGGGTGCATTGAGTGGTCATCTCACCAAGTTACAGCCCCAGAAAATTTTAGCTCATAGCCAAAACCTTCTGTCGAACACCTGCAGTGCAATGTCTATGTCAAGTTCAGAAAATTCAGAGATTCAGTCAGTGGCTTGCTGTCGTTTTCTTCAGAGAAGGACGTCGATCTCGCCAGTACCACTGCGTCGCCTTGCTCCTTGTCCCCTCCCCCTTGTTCCTGCACCGCACGAACGCCTGGCGCCTTGCGGGCGTCGGCGACGAGCAGCAGAAGGTGCGCCACCCCGTGACCGACGCCGGCGGCGGCTTTGTGGACGCCAGCGGGAGACACGGCGCCGACGACGCCACCCAGCACCGCCCAAACCACCGGAGCTCGCCGCGTGGCCTTCTACTCCCCCGAACGCGCTGCCGCTCTCGTCGTGAACCGCAGGGCGCGGAGCGCGCTCTCTGCCGCCGTCCAGCCCGTGCGGTCACCTCACCGTGGACCGACGCCATTACGCCAAGACCAACTCCGTTTAGCTGTGAAACGACTCCAGTAACCTCCACTGATGCTGCCTGGCCACTCAAACCTCCTGCCAATCCACTGCTCCGCCGTAATCTCTCGCCGGAGATTCTCCGTTCACGGCCACCCCGTCGATCTGCCTATAAATAGAGGCCCCGAGCTTCAACTCGAGCACCCACCATCCCTGCACTCCCCCTAGAGCACGCCTAGCCACTGGAAGAGCCCCGAGGAGGTCTCCTTCCTCGACTCCGGCCGCCGCGACCCGCCACGGGATCCAGCTCGATTCGCCCCCGTGTGTGCTCCTCCGCCTCCATTCTCTTGCCAGTAGCTTCACCTTGCATCCCTCGTTCTGACCCGCGCCTCAATTCGTAGTTTGCAGCCCTCCACCGGAGTTCCGCATCCTCACCCGAGCCGCCGTCCGCCGGAGAAAGTGTCGCCGTCGACGTGGTGCTCCCCGTTGGTCGAGTCCACCACCCACCGAAGCGGAAGAAGACGCTGAAGCTCTTGGTGCCCTCCGTTTCTCCTAACTCGCCGTGGTTCGACGCCGGCGTCCACCGCAGTCTTCGGGCGCCGGCGAGCTTTTTAAACCTGACAGGTGGACCCCTCCTGTCAGCCTCTAATCTATTCTTTCGCGAACCGTTTTCTGTTGGCGCCTTCGGGCAAAATACGTCTTCTCTCTTTAGCTAGCGCATTTCTTACCGAAGCGTTTTCTGTTTTCTTAGTTTAAACCCTGGAACTTTTCTGTTTCATTACAGATAAGTCCCTGGACAGAAACCTTTATAACTTTTTAATAAAAAGGTATTTTTGAGTGATTCTTTTTCTGACAGTCTTAAAATTTTGTCTAGTTTTTATGGGATTTATTTGAAAAATATTTGGAAAAGTTTCTGTGTACCCATTGGTTTTCACGTTAGTACCCGTTTCGTGATTGCCGTAGGTTCCGGGAGAGGTGACGGAGCCGCGAACTTCGCCGAGCTAGACTCCGACTTCTCCGAACCAGGCAAGCATGTTTCGAACATTTGATATGACAGGTGTTTTGCATGTTTGCGTGAAAGTTTTTGCGTGGCGTATGAGTGTCGGTAAATACCTCGTTGCTTGTAAGGCAACTACCCGGTTGTTCCAAAGTCGTGATGATCTCTGATGAGAGATGGCCTAATCATGTGGTGACATGAAGGGCAGCAAGGTGGTACTGTTGTAGCATACCAGCCTTTCGTCATCCGACTTTCTCCGACGTTAACCTGGTTGGAGCCACGTTATCGTTCTTTTCCCGCATGTTCCAAAGTTGCGATGATCTCTGATGAGAGATGGCCTAATTCATGTGCATGAAGGGCAGCAAGGTGGTACTGTTGTAGCATACCAGTCTTGCGTCATCCGACTTTCTCCGACGTTGACGTGGTTGGAGCCACGTCACCGTTCTTCCCCCCTTCCGTGCTACCACATGTCTCATTGCCAGGATGCGGTTTAGTAAGTTGGTAACCTCTTTCCATGTACACACCAAACAGAGAGGCCGGGATGATGGTACCTTGGCCCAGGATTGAAGCCAGTCATCCGGTCAGGGGGCATGGGTGTTTCCGGTTGGGACCGAGAGGGGGGGCACCCCCTTAGAGCGCGCGTATAGAAATTTGATCCCATGCTACGCGAGGTTGTAGCCTCCCCGTCTCAAGGTTTTTCTTGAACGTTGCTGAGGGTGATCCCTGGCTTCGGAAGGTTGAATTGGGTGTGTACTGGTTAGACGTGTTTCTTCCAAAACACCGTAGGCGGAACTAGTCCCCGTGACTACTGAAATCCGTTGGCTGTGGTTAAGTACAAACTCTGCAGAGTCAAGTCCTTCCAAATCATCGTATCCATGATCTAGTAGTATAATCTTTATATCCGTACCTACCCGCATGGAAAACTTGCCCCGGTGAGCAAGCTCAAGTGGTAAATCCAGTTTTATTGTTATTCGTGTGGATGGACTAACTTTATATTTGTCTCATGCTTGTAATAATTTACGTTCCCGAACTGTTGTATTATTGAGCTGTGATATAAGCCCTTTATGTGACGTCGCGTAGACGTCCGACTGTGGCATGCACTACTTGTAATTTTTGTTATAAGCCCTTTATGTGGTGTCGCCCCGACGCCCGACTGTGGCATTATTATTCCGCATTTTCCGCTCGAGGAGTCTTTCAGACACTCGTCTGGCACCAGAATTATTATTCTGCATTTTCCGCTCGAGGAGTCTTTCAGACACTCGTTTGGCACCAGCATTATTATTCCGAATTTTCCCGCTCGAGGAGTCTTTCAGACACTCGTTTGGCACCAGTATTACTATTCTGCATTTTCCGCTCGAGGAGTCTTTCAGACACTCGTTTGGTACCAGTATTACTATTCTATAGTTTCCGCTCAAGGCGTCATTCAGACCCTCCCTTGGCACCCAGTATTTAATTATCTCTATGTCTGATCGCACTGGTTAACTTGTTCATATGCTTCATGCTTACATTTGTTATACCTTATGTCCGAACTGTCTTGCGAGTACTTTCATAGCACTCACCTGGCTTGTTGATTTGGCCAGATGTTGACGAAGGCGATCTCTTGGATGAAGAGTTTGATAGCGCGTCCGATGCCTAGAGGAGTCCCAGTCAGTCCTACGCGATCCCGGATTTTGGTCACTTGTATTGTATATGCTTCCGCCACCCGCATTAAGTCTTCTCGAGCCTCACCCCGACGCTCGAAGAGTTGTAGTCTTTTGGAATCATATCACCCGCTTCGCGGTGATATTTCCACCACCGTTATCATCGTGAGTTAGTAGTTTGCCACCCTATCTGCCGTCTTGTTTTAGCGGCGTGTATGTAATAAATTGTTGGGCAGTCTCCGCTCAACTTTGTATTATATTCAGTACTCCTGGTATTTTTCTTCTGTGGCCAAGATATTTGTCTACCAGTGAGAAGGAATTCTTCCAATCTGGTCCGTAAAAGGGATTGGTCTCTCAATAATTATTTTATTGAAAAACCGGGCGTGACAAGCTTGGTATCAGAGCCAGGCTGAATGTAGGAAGCCACTAGGTGCGATCGCTAAATCGGTTATTAGCGTTTTTGTGCTTTTTCAGCATTTTGCAATTGTAGCCATTTTCTGTTGGTCATCATAAATTTATGACATGACTACTCAGAATTTTTGCCTACTTTTGTAGATGGCTGGTAGCAGCTGTGAGAATCGAGTGTTCACCAACGTGCCCGAGGGGTTTGTCAAGCTCCTCGTCTCCATCACCAAGCTCGCGATCGGGCCAGCAACTCGCCCGGAGTTCACACTCTATCAGCACAAGCTCAGTGACGACGTGTCTATGCACCAAGCTGTGGTGCAGTTCAAGGGAGGACGTTCTGCTGCTCGCCACTTCTGTTTTGTGGGAAGGGCCATGCCTACGGAGAGGCATGCCATGCAGATGGCTGCCCGTGAGGCGATAGCTCGCCTTCGGGACATCCTTCCTACGATGAAGACTCGTCGCTACCGCTACCTCCCATGCCATGTGCCATACACCAGCCACTATGCGTTCGCCTGCCATCGGGGAGAACGAGATGGTTGTGGAGTATCTCAAGGCTCTGGAGGAGTCTTTCGACAACCTCGTAGATGATCTTGTGGCTGCCCGCATTTACTTAGTCCGGGGCGGTCCTGCCAGCAGGAAGGAGCTTCTCCACACGGCGCCGCCTCTGACGTTCGTCTCGTCTTCAGCCTCGTATGCACCGGCCGTTTTGGCCACTGCTCGCCGTCTGCCTACCACTGAGGAGTTCGACCGAGTCATCGCTCCTACTCCAGTCAGAGCCGCACCGCCTGCCGCACGCGCTCTACCACCAGTCGCCCCCGCACCATCACCGCAGCGCAGCGTGACGCGGCAGGAGCCAGCTAGAGAGGAGGTGGAGGTTGATTCTCCTGGACCGCTGAGCCTTTTTATCGGCAAGGGGAAGGAGATCCTCACCATCTCCGACTGAGAGCACCGAGTAGCCGCGTGTTATGCCTGCTTGTATGATGTGTTGTTTTATCTGTACGCTAGTTTGTATTGGTGTGTTTTCTGCCTTACGGAGTAGTACGCTAGTTTTAATAACATGTCAGGATGTGTACACGTGTCCTGAGTGCTGTATCATGTGTTTGCTTTTCGTGTGTAAGATTTATGTTAAGCACTTCTTGTCCATGCAAAATCATTTGTGTTTCCTTGAAAACCTTGAGCCCTTTTAATTGTTGCCTTTGCAAGATTCTTCTTGTGCTACACAGTTTTTCTCATGGGTTTTGCAAACAATACCCCAGACTGGAAAAATGTCTCGCCCATTGACTCGCTCCATGCCCAATCAGCCAGAAGAGGTTTACGGGACACAGACCAGCAACAATTTCACTCAGGGTCAGTCCAGCCAAGAAGACAGCGAAGCAGCACTGTCTCAAGTATGCCGTCTCTTCGAGCAAAGCCAGCAACAACACCAAGAGATGATGAATCATGTCATCAATATGGGAAACCACCGTGAACCCTATCAGCCACATTCCAAGTTGTCTGAGTTACAGAAGACTCGCCCCTCAACTTTTGCTCACACCGATAGGCCACTGGAAGCCGATGATTGGCTTCGTGAGATTGAAAGGAAACTGATTATTGCTCAGTGCTCAGATCATGAGAAGGTGCTTTATGCACCACAGTACCTTACTGGAGCAGCCGCAGCATGGTGGGAAAACTTCCTACACATGCATCCCAGGGAACACAACATCACCTGGGAGGAGTTCAAGGAAGGCTTCCGTGGGGCACACATCCCCAAGAGCATCCTAAAGATTGATGACCTGAAGCAGAGAGGCATGTCAGTGACAGAATACAATGGTCAGTTTACCCAGCTGTCTCGTTATGCCTACGACGAGCACATGACAGAAAGCAAGAAGATGGAAAAGTTCCTGGACGGCCTGGCACCAGCGCCGAGATGCCAACTGATTGTACACACCTTTCCGGATTTTAAGACGCTGGTGGACATGGCCATCACCTTAGAGAATGAATGCCGTAGTCTGGAAGATATCCGTAAGCGGAAGAGGGACAAGACGACTCTTGCCCGCAGCAACCGAGGCAAGACTGAGGTCCCAAGGACAGACGCAAGGAGATCCACGACTACTGAGCCAAGGCCCGTCGGACAATTTCATGCCAGGGATAAGGAGTACACATACCGTCCAGGGGTCACCTGCTATGCTTGTGGTCAACAAGGGCATTATGCTAAACAGTGCCCGAAGCCAAGAGACTCGGCACCCAAGCCGAACAATGGTGGAAACAATCCCGCCCCCAAGCGCAACAACTTCAACCCCAGCAACAACCACAGGAAGGGTCACCTGAACCATGTGACCAGGGAAGAAGCGCAGAATGCCCCAGACATCGTGCTCGGTACGTTCCCTGTCAACACAGTACCTGCCACGGTTTTGTTTGATTCTGGAGCTTCCCATTCGTTCGTTTTGAAGAGTTTTGTTTCGCAACATGGTTTTCCGATACTTCCCTTGGAAAAATCTATGATCATCAAGTCCCCCAGAAATAAGCAAATCGCTCAGGGTTACTGCCAAGGAGTGGTCATTGAGTTTGAAGGACTACAATTCCACGCGAATCTCATCGTGTTGGAGAGTAAAGGACTGGATGTCATTTTAGGGATGGACTGGTTGACCACCAACAAAGGATTCATTGACTGTTTCAATCGGACAATGATTCTCACCCACCATCACGGCAAGACGATAAGAGTTTCCGCTCAAGAAAGGTCACGATCACAGAAACCAAAACTGAACAAAATGGACATTGCAGAACTGAGAAAAGTTCCAGTGGTATGCGAGTTTCCTGATGTGTTCCCTGAAGAACTACCAGGCATGCCACCAGACCGAGAGATAGAATTTACCATTGAACTAGCACCTGGCACCGCTCCCATCTATAAGAAGCCGTATAGAATGGCACCCTCAGAATTGGTGGAGTTGAAGAAGCAGATAAAGGAGTTGTTGGACAAAGGATTTATTCGAGCCAGCTCCTCACCATGGGGTTCGCCAGTGTTGTTCGCCAAGAAGAAGGATGGGACACTGAGGCTGTGCATAGTCTATCGAGCCCTCAATATGGTCACCATCAAAAACAAATATCCGATGCCACGGATAAATGATTTGTTTGACCAGCTCGCACAAGCCAAGGTATTTTCAAAGATTGATTTGAGATCGGGATACCATCAACTGAAGGTACGGACAGAAGATATTCCCAAGACAGCTTTCACTTCCAGATATGGGTTATACGAGTTTACAGTGATACCTTTTGGACTAACGAACGCCCCCGCATATTTCGTCCACCTCATGAACAAAGTGTTCATGAAATTCATGGACAAATTTGTGGTGGTATTCATTGACGATATTCTGGTTTACTCGAGGACACCAGAAGAGCATGCTGAGCACCTCAGAATTGTTTTGGGAGAATTGAGGAAACATCAGTTGTACGCCAAATTTAGCTAATGTGAATTTTGGCTAAGACAAGTTGGTTTCTTAGGCCATATACTGAACCAAGAAGGCGTGGCCGTAGACCCAGAAAAAGTCAAGGCCATACTGGACTGGAAGCCGCCCGCCAATGTCACAGATGTGCGGAGTTTCCTAGGAATGGCCGGATATTACAGGAGATTTATTGAAGGGTTCTCCACTATGGCAAAACCTATAACACAGTTACTCAAGAAGGACAAGAAATTTGTATGGACGGAAGCATGCGAGCAGAGCTTCCAAGAACTCAAGAAGAAGCTGACAACCGCACCGGTCTTAACTGTGCCAGACATACACAAAAGTTTTGAAGTGTATTGTGACGGGTCCCGAAAAGGACTCGGATGCGTGCTAATGCAGGATGGCAAAGTTGTCGCATATGCCTCCAGGCAGCTGCGAAAACATGAGGAAAATTACCCAACACATGACTTGGAGCTAGCAGCAGTCATACATGCACTCAAGGAGTGGAGGCACTTTCTGTTGGGAAATCGCTGTGAAATATATACGGACCATAAGAGCCTCAAATATATTTTCACACAGCCAGAGCTGAATTTACGCCAACGACGCTGGTTGGAACTGGTCAAAGACTATGACGTCGGCATTCACTACCACCCAGGGAAAGCAAATGTAGTGGCCGATGCCCTTAGTCGAAACCCCAGCCCGGACAGTGACGGTCAGCAAAATTTGAGGCCTGAGTTTCAGCAAGAGTTCGCTAGGCTCAACATGATGTTAGTCTCCGAGGGCACCGTATCGAACCTGGAGATACAACCCACCCTGGTGGAACAAATTAAGAAGGCTCAACAGGGACATCCCAGCATCGAAGATATAAAGAAGAAAATGAACCTTGGTAAGGCTTCAGAGTTCGTCACAGACAGTGAAGGAACATTATGGTACGGAGACAGACTTTGCGTACCTAACATTGAGGAACTCAAGCAACAGATCTTGACGGAAAGCCACACCGCTCCATACTCGATCCATCCTGGAGGAACCAAAATGTACAAGGACATCCAGGAAAGATTTTGGTGGCACGGTATGAAAAGAGATATAGCCACATTCATTGCTTGTTGCGATTCATGTCAGCGCATCTAGGCCGAGCATCAAAAGCCAGCAGGGCTACTCCAGCCAAACAGGGTACCGGAGTGGAAATGGGATGAAATAGGAATGGACTTCATTGTCGGATTACCCCGATCACAACGCGGGAATGACGCCATATGGGTCATCACGGACCAACAAACCAAGGTTGCTCATTTCATTCCCGTGAAGACTACCTACTCCACACAAAGACTGGCAAAACTTTATCTCTCCCGTATAGTTTGCTTGCACGGAGTCCCAAAAACTGTAATATCAGACCGAGGCACCCAATTCGTCTCCAAATTTTGGGATCACCTACAACAAGCTCTGGGCACACAACTAGCTTTCAGTACAGCATACCACCCTCAGACTGATGGACAAACGGAACGTGTAAACCAAATCCTAGAGGATATGCTAAGAGCCTGTGTGCTCACCTATGGATCCAGTTGGGAAGAGAGTTTGCCGTATGCCGAATTTGCTTACAACAACAGTTACCAAGCCAGCTTGCAAATGGCACCCTTTGAAGCATTGTACGGACGAAGGTGTCGTACCCCACTGAACTGGTCAGAAACAGGTGACAGCCGTATCTTCGGCCCAGACATGCTTAAAGAGGCCGAGGAGAAAGTTAAGCAGATCAGGGACAGACTCAAGACAGCACAGAGCCGACAAAAGAGCTACTATGATCAGAAGCATCGTGAGGTCAGCTTTGAACCCGGTGATTCCGTATACCTCCGAGTATCTCCTATGAGGGGTCTGCAACGGTTCAAAATTAAGGGGAAGCTAGCCCCAAAATTTATTGGACCATTTTGTGTAAAGGCACGAAGAGGCACGGTAGCCTACCAACTAGACCTACCCAAGGAGCTGTCAGACGTCCATGATGTATTCCACGTCTCTCAATTGAGAAAATGTGTGAGTAACCCGGAGAAGCATGTACCTCATGAGAACATCGATATGCAACCAGACCTCACCTATAGAGAAAGGCCAGTAAAGATTTTAGAAGAGTCTGAACGGAGGACCCGTCAGAAAACGACGAAATTTTTCAGGGTTCAGTGCAGCAACCACACTGAGGATGAAGCCACATGGGAAAGGGAAGATTTCCACCGAGCAGAGTATCCCTATCTATTCGAGGATCAGCAGAAATCTCGAGGACGAGATTTTTCCTAAGGGGGTAGGTGTTGTGACACCCAAGTTTTTATTTGGATTTTTCGAAAGATTTTTATTTGACTTGAGGGGAGTGATTTAAATTTTTCTTCAAGAGAACTCTCCCTCTCAAATAATTTTCTTTATGGCAAAAGTTTTATTTGGATTCACCCAAGATCTGTCTTTGGTCTTGGAGGTTCTTGCTTTTCATTTGGGCCTAAGACAAAATGTCTTTCATTTGGGGAAAATAACTTTTGAAAATCTTTTTGAAAATGCACTATGGCTTTTGGAAAAATCCTTTGCCACTTTCAACAATTCCTTCTTGCCATGGCCTTAGTGCAAATCCTCTCTCCTAACCCTTCCCTCACCTTTGGATCATGATTTGCATCAAATCCAGCAAGTTGAACCTCCCCGTGTGATTATTTCCATTTAAATCTTTTTCAAACAAAATTCTGCCTTCTCTTCTAGCACTTGGAGATTTACAAAGGAACTCCACTTTCTGTCTTGTTTTTTGCCCCCAAACCAACTTCCCCTCCTAGTCCTTTGAACCCTCAACCAAGATCCATGAAGATCCACTGGTCCTCAGTTCAAATTTTTCAAACTACCCTTGCTGCAAGTTTGGACCAGATTTGCCAAATTTGGTGAAATTCATTCAAAACCTTCTCCAAAAATTCCAAGTAAAATCAGGCAGCCTCTGGGTGCATTGAGTGGTCATCTCACCAAGTTACAGCCCCAGAAAATTTTATCTCATAGCCAAAACCTTCTGTCGAACACCTGCAGTGCACTGTCTATGTCAAGTTCAGAAAATTCAGAGATTCAGTCAGTGGCTTGCTGTCGTTTTCTTCAGAGAAGGGCGTCGATCTCGCCAGTACCACTGTGTCGCCTTGCTCCTCATCCCCTCCCCCTTGTTCCTGCACCGCACGAACGCCTGGCGCCTTGCGGGCGTCAGCGACGAGCAGCAGAAGGTGCGCCGCCCCGTGACCGACGCCGGCGGCGGCTTTCCGGACGCCAGCGGGAGACACGGCGCCGACGACGCCACCCAGCACCGCCCAAACCACCTGAGCTCGCCGCGTGGCCTTCCACTCCCCCGAACGCGCTGCCGCTCTCGTCGTGAACCGCAGGGCGCAGAGCGCGCTCTCTGCCGCCGTCGAGCCCGTGCGGTCACCTCACCGTGGACCGACGCCATTACACCAAGACCAACTCCGTTTAGCTGTGAAACGACTCCAGTAACCTCCACTGATGCTGCCTGGCCACTCAAACCTCCTGCCAATCCACTGCTCCGTCGTAATCTCTCGCCGGAGATTCTCCGTTCACGGCCACCCCGTCGATCTGCCTATAAATAGAGGCCCCGAGCTTCAACTCGAGCACCCACCATCCCTGCACTCCCCCTAGAGCACGCCTAGCCACTGGAAGAGCCCCGAGGAGGTCTCCTTCCTCGACTCCGGCCGCCGCGACCCGCCACGGGATCCAGCCCGATTCGCCCCCGTGTGTGCTCCTCCGCCTCCATTCTCTTGCCAGTAGCTTCACCTTGCATCCCTCGTTCTGACCCGCGCCTCAATTCGTAGTTTGCAGCCCTCCACCGGAGTTCCCCATCCTCACCCGAGCCGCCGTCCGCCGGAGAAAGTGTCGCCGTCAACGTGGTGCTCCCCGTTGGTCGAGTCCACCACCCACCGACGCGGAAGAAGACGCTGAAGCTCTTGGTGCCCTCCGTTTCTCCTAACTCGCCGTGGTTCGACACCGGCGTCCACCGCAGTCTTCGGGCGCCGGCGAGCTTTTTAAACCTGACAGGTGGACCCCGCCTGTCAGCCTGTAATCTATTCTTTCGCGAACCGTTTTCTGTTGGCGCCTTCGGGCAAAATATGTCTTCTCTCTTTAGCTAGCGCATTTCTTACCGAAGCGTTTTTTGTTTTCTCAGTTTAAACCCTAGAACTTTTCTGTTTCATTACAGATAAGTCCCTGGACAGAAACCTTTATAACTTTTTAATAAAAAGGTATTTTTGAGTGATTCTTTTTCTGACAGTCTAATAATTTCGTCTAGTTTTTTATGGGATTTATTTGAAAAATATTTGGAAAAGTTTCTGTGTACCCATTGGTTTTCACGTTAGTACCCGTTTCGTGATTGCCGTAGGTTCCGGGAGAGGTGACGGAGCCGCGAACTTCGCCGAGCTAGACTCCGACTTCTCTGAACCAGGCAAGCATGTTTCGAACATTTGATATGACAGGTGTTTTGCATGTTTGCGTGAAAGTTTGTGCGTGGCATATGAGTGTCGGTAAATACCTCGTTGCTTGTAAGGCAACTACCCGGTTGTTCCAAAGTCGTGATGATCTCTGATGAGAGATGGCCTAATCATGTGGTGACATGAAGGGCAGCAAGGTGGTACTGTTGTAGCATACCAGCCTTGCGTCATCCGACTTTCTCCGACGTTAACGTGGTTGGAGCCACGTTATCGTTCTTTTCCCGCATGTTCCAAAGTTGCGATGATCTCTGATGAGAGATGGCCTAAGTCATGTGGTGACATGAAGGGCAGCAAGGTGGTACTGTTGTAGCATACCAGCCTTGCGTCATCCGACTTTCTCCGACCTTGACGTGGTTGGAGCCACGTCACCGTTCTTTCCCCCTTCCGTGCTACCACATGTCTCATTGCCAGGATGCGGTTTAGTATGTTGGTAACCTCTTTCCGTGTACACACCAAACAGAGAGGCCGGGATGATGGTACCTTGGCCCAGGATTAAAGCCAGTCATCCGGTCAGGGGGCATGGGTGTTTCCGGTTGGGACCGAGAGGGGGGGCACCCCCTTAGAGCGCGCGTATAGAAATTTGATCCCATGCTACGCGAGGTTGTAGCCTCCCCGTCTCAAGGTTTTTCTTGAACGTTGCCGAGGGTGATCCCTGGCTTCGGAAGGTTGAATTGGGTGTGTACTGGTTAGACGTGTTTCTTCCAAAACACCGTAGGCGGAACTAGTCCCCGTGACTACTGAAATCCGTTGGCTGTGGTTAAGTACAAACTCTGCAGAGTCAAGTCCTTCCAAATCATCGTATCCATGATCTAGTAGTATAATCTTTATATCCGTACCTACCCGCATGGAAAACTTGCCCCGGTGAGCAAGCTCAAGTGGTAAATCCAGTTTTATTGTTATTCGTGTGGATGGACTAACTTTATATTTGTCTCATGCTTGTAATAATTTACGTTCCCGAACTGTTGTATTATTGAGTTGTGATATAAGCCCTTTATGTGACGTCGCGCAGACGTCCGACTGTGGCATGCACTACTTGTAATTTTTGTTATAAGCCCTTTATGTGGTGTCGCCCCGACGCCCGACTGTGGCATTATTATTCCGCATTTTCCGCTCGAGGAGTCTTCGCGGTGATATTTCCACCACCGTTATCCTCGTGAGTTAGTAGTTTGCCACCCTATCCGCCGTCTTGTTTTAGCGGCGTGTATGTAATAAATTGTTGGGCAGTCTCCGGTCAACTTTGTATTATAATCAGTACTCCTGGTATTTTTCTTCTGTGGCCAAGATATTTGTCTACCAGTGAGAAGGAATTCTTCCTCGCTGGTCCGTAAAAGGGATTGGTCTCTCAATAATTATTTTATTGAAAAACCGGGCGTGACAGGACGGCAGGCGGCGACAGGGACGAGGAGGGGTGGGTTCAGGGAGGCACGCAGCAATGGGGACGACGAGGTCGGCGGGCTCAGGGATGCCGGCGACGAGGACGGCGCGGGCTCGGGGAGGCGACGGCGTTGGCGGCGGCGTAGACGGCGAGGTGGAGCAGCGTG